>NC_073252.2:173742348-174045378 GCF_029289425.2 Pan paniscus | reverse complement strand
GTAAATAATTCACTTAGTGACAGCAGGCATGCTCACTAGAAGAAACGTAACTCAGAGGGTCAACCATGCAAACATTTTAACTTTCAATGGCAACACTAAAAAAAAAGTACAAAGCTATAAAGGAACGTTTTTAGAGAAAGCACTGAAGACACACATTTTGTTGACCTAAAAGATTTTAAAATGAATTAGAATAATTTACATCATATAAAGAGGTATTTAGTCTTTAAGTGGAGAAAGTTGCTAGTCACATGTAAGAAAAACAAGTATTCTGGGCCTTCCTAAGACAAATGGAATAAATTCCATCACTTTTGGCTTTTTTATAAACCAGACTTCTAACAAATAACCATATTAATTTTCCAGTAATCAAACATATCCTAAAAGAGGAAAAAGATAATGTCTACTTTTAAATCACATCCAATGTGAATTTGCGTGAATGCAAGGCATAAAATACAGAGTTATTATGACTCTACAGGCACCTGAAAGTTTTAACTACCTTTCATGCTTACTTTATATTCCATAAAGAATAATGGAAATACAGGGAATACTTCAAATATGTATTTTTTACAAATCTGTTTTACGTAGTTCTTATTCTTGTAAGATAATATTCCACTGTCGCAGCCTTGTTTTTTTGTTTTATTCATAATATTAAGTAGCCCATTAACTTTTCCCTTTAAACAGGCCTTTTGATGTTAGTTCTTATACCAAAAAAAAAAACAAAAAAAAAACAAAACCAAAAACCAAAAAACAAACCAACAATAAATGAAGATGTAAGGGAAGAGATTAATGAGATACAATTCATTAAGTATAAAAATATGTTGTTTCAAATTCAGAATAATTTAATAACTCTTCGTTATTTCATATGTATCTGGAAATGGGACAGATACGTGTCCTGATCCTGTCACAAGAGGTAGAATTCCAGCATTTGGTACGACGTTCCAAGACAGGGTCAAAGTGACATTCCTGTTTCCCCTATAAAAAGATATAATAAACACAAGTCATCAGAGACACTAGTAGTTCAAAAAAAATTTTTAAGACAAACACTGAGATGTCAAATACTTTATTTATAACCATCTATTCCTAACAGAAATCCTAATATGTTAATCTTCAAAAAGAACTATTTTCTCATGTCACTTAAAATCCAAGGACAATGCTAGAAGACAGGGGCACTACATTTACTGATATCCCAGGATGACCCATCTAAACTCACAGCTGCAGTTAGAACCATCAACCGAAAAGTTTAAATGATTAAAACAGTAAATGTAAAAAGAGACGAGCTAAGAATCAGAGCAATGATTTGAAGCCTAACTCTGTCAATTATCTAGATGGACAAACCTTAACAAAATTCTCATGTTCTGAAATTTTCATTGCAAATACAGACGTTTGGCTTGGTCGAAATAGCTTTCTTCTAAAATTATTTCCAATGTTTACCACTAGAGTCTAAGAGGTAAAAATAACCTGAGAGATCAATCACACTGAGTAAACTGAGCTTTAGAGAAGTCACGTTTGGAGAACCAATACTACTTCTTTTAACTATTATCAACTCCTAGACCCAACATGCTGCTTCTAAGGTTTCCCGAGTCACGCTCAGAAAGGAGCCCTTTAATTTGACAACCACAGCCCTACCGCATCTGAACAAGCCTGTATTCCTTGTACATACTTAGGATAGAAGCTTTATTAGTTTGACTATGACATTTCACAAACTGCAAGAGAATTGCTTATCTTACATCTCACTTTGCATTTCCACCCAATCTTTCAGTTCAGATATGCATAAATACTTCTTTCCCAATTTTTCTTTTACTCTCAAGTATTTTTCTTTAAAATAAAAATACATCTTTCTCTCTTTTTCACCTCTTATTAAATGTAAAAAAATGACCAAGAATTGCTCACTTGAGACCATTTCCATCGTCAAAGAAAAAATATTTTGTTTTCATATCTTTCAGCAGCAGCTTCGGATTATCACCTCTCAAAACAATCTTGTCCCATAGGACAACTTGGTTCAGAGCCTATATTAAAATGAAAATTAATTAGATAACTCACCAGAAATACCATCTTATCACTTCAAATTAAAAGTATTAGTAAGCAAAGAGTTTGACATATTAATGAATTCAACTTTGAGGAGCTTGCTGAAATCTTAATGCATACAAATGATAGCAAAGAGAGAGATACAAAAAAGGGGCAAACTTTTCTCAGAGAGAAGAATGACAATTCCCTGAAGGAATTCATTCCTTCTGCTAACTCAACTGTATTACTTAGTGCCTTCGTAACTTAATGCAAAGTTTTTGATCTATAAGATCTCCAAAAAGTGAGGCCTTTGGAGGAACAGATGAATTAAATCCCTAGAAGGGAAATATTCTTTTAAATCACTTTTCCCTATAAAATTTCTAAGACCCTCCAGCTCAGCATGGATCCTAAATGGTGCCAGGAAAACAGACAGAGCCAATCCCTGTTCCATCACACTGCTAATACAGTTACTGCTGATTAATTATGTCATGAAAATTTATAAGAAATCTTCTCCAAGATTTCTTTACAAAAGCTTTAAGAAATCACTAAAGAAATGAAGCCTTTTAAAGATCTTTTTTCCCTTTAATTAAGAAAATACATGCATTGTTGTCTCATCAAGGCAAAATTCTAGAGGTCAGACAATTCTTTTAAGCTACTCTTTCAACATATTACAGATAAGTTCCATTTAGAAAATTAAAAGTATGAAATGGAAATAAAAAAAATTTGTGGCCACTACTAAATCCCAAGGAATTTGCTCTTATTAAGTTAGCATCTATTCGCTTTTAAGGCCAATTACTCAGCATATGATGACTACATTAACTAAAAAGAAATGTAGAGCAGTTATTTCTTCCCTTTTTTTTTTTTTTTTTGGAGATAGAGTCTTGCTCTGTCAACCAGGGTGGAGTACAATGGCACAATCTCAGCTCACTGCAACCTCCACCTCCCAGGTTCATGCCATTCTCCTGCCTCAGCCTCCCAAGTAGCTAGGATTACAGGCGCACACCACTACGCCTGGCTAATTTTTTGTATTTTTAGCAGAGATGGGGTTTCACCATGTTGGCCAGGCTGGTCTGGAACTCCTGACCTCAGGTGGTCCACCTGCCTCAGCCTCCCAAAGTGCTGGGATTACAGGTGTGAGCCACCGTGCCCAGCCTGAACTAGTTTTTTAAATCACAAATTATAATTCATAAGTTTTATAATTAAAAGCTATTAAACCATTATATCAAAATCTATTAAAACTATTAGTTTATGATTGAAAGTTATTAGCGTGGTGGTGGGAGCCTGTAATCCCAGCTACTTGGGGGGCTGAGGCAGGGGAATCACTTGAACCAAGGATGTGGAGGTTGCAGTGAGCCGAGATCATACTACTGTACTCTAGCCTGGACAACAAGAGTGAAACTCCGTGTTAAAAATAAATACATAAAAACAACAACAACAACAAAAAACCAGTTCAAGTACTCAGATACTCAGATTAATGAATCCCATGCAACCCTAAAACAAAGGCAAATTGTTCTCAATAGGTAAGGATATTAATTAATTGTAGCTATATGGCTTAATGAGACTACCAAAAACACCTTGCACCATTTTTTTTTTTTTTTTAAAGAAAGGTATCTGGTACTAAGATGGATTTTAAAATAATCTCAGAAGGTTCGAAAATTATTAACAATCGTTACAGCTTTTGATTATATATCGTCATAATGAGAATTATAATCACAGGTCTCAAATTTTGTTGATTCAAGTAAGTCACCATGCAGCTCTCTAATTGCAGCTGTGGAGAGAGAATATTTTAGCTTAAAGAGTAAACAACGGCCGGGCGCGGTGGCTTATGCCTGTAATCCTAGCACTTTGGGAGGACGAGACATGCGGATGACCTGAGGTTAGGAGTTCGAGACCAGCCTAGCCAACATGGTGAAACCGTCTCTACTAAAAATACAAAAATTAGCTGGGAATGGTGGCAGGCGCCTGTAATCCCAGCTACTCAGGAGGCTGAGGCAGGAGAACTGCTTGAATCTAGGAGGCAAAGGTTGCAGTGAGCCGAGATTGATGGCGCTACTGTACTCCAGCCCGGGCTACAAGCGCGAGACTCTGTCTTAAAAAAAAAAAAAAAAGAAAGAAAGAAAAAAAAGGAAACAGCTGAGTGGTGGCAATACTACCGGCTACCCACTCCATTTCCTAGTTGATAGTTCAGCAATATCTTTCTGATCTTACTATTGAAAGTGGTCTCCAACAGTTTTTGGATCACGAATCCTCAAAATACGTGTTATTATAAATGATGTAGGTAATACATATGCACTATTGTTAATTAATATCATTGACAGTGTCTCAGCCAACTTATCAGATCTATCTAGGTTGTCTTTGTGTTTTTTTAATCCTTCAGTGTGACACAGCAGCTCAGAAGAGGAATACAAGTATGAGCTCCACCATTTTCCTACTGTTTACATATGTATGGATTATTAGCATTATCTTCAATCTGTGATTTCTTCGCAGAAACCTTTTTAAGCCACTTTTCCATTTTGAAAGGATTGGCTAAAATTTTATAGTATAATCCACTTATGTATTGCATATACTGCAATAGTTTACAACATGCTGAAAGCAAATGAATAAATACTAGGTAGCATGGTGAACTTCCTGACCTACAGAATTCCTCCTTTCCTCCAGAATATCTGCATATTGTAGAAGGCATGTGCCCATCTATCTGACTTAAGGGCTGAATATGAACATTAACATCAGTTCATATAGCAAGTCTCCATTCTGGAGACCCCAATGCTAGAGAGCTAAATAGAACAAACAGAAAACAAACAAACAACAACAACAACAAAAAGGCTCCCAAAAGATCAAACGTTTTCATAACACAGCTACCTCCACAGGCTTGTGATGTTTTGCTAGGTAACTCAGGTCAGATATTTTAAATATATAAAAACGTGTATTCTTTCGTAAAGAGTAAGACTTTAAATAGCTATTAAAATACTTCTAATTAGATATACTTACATTATTTTTTGTTGAATATTCTGCTGATAAATAAAGAAACAACTGCTTAACATTCCAATCAAATATATTCTCTAGATGTAAGTAAATTAAGGAAAATATAAATTTATGAGCAGTGTATCACTTTTAAATAGATCTTAATTATTCTTAGGTTATTTATCCATAACAGTAATACTAAAGTAGAAAAGAGAGAGGCGGCCCAGAAACATAATGTGCCACTAATTTAATAAAAATATGCAGAAGATAAATACATTGTGAAATCCAGCTTACTCCAAAACAAAAAAATGTCAGTATGAGATTACTGGCATCCTCCCATACTCCTCCAAGGATTACTAGCTGAGATACTTTGATTAGTAAGAAAAGAACAAATCCAAAATTTGGTTTTCTGTAACATCAACTAAGTTAAAAAAAAAAAAAAAAAGAGGACTCGATATTTCAAGCAAATACAATTCCACTGGAGCTCTAAAGTATAAACAATCACCACCATTTAAATTTAACAATATGCAAACATAAACAAGGCTCAATAATTAACCAAGTATAATAAATTGTACATGTCACTTTCGGTCACATGCAAGTAGACATTAAAATGTCTCTCAAAGATGCAAATGACACCAATGTGCCTCAATTCAGTTTCCCAAAGAGGACAAGAACTTCACCAGAATTAACAAGACTGGTGCCAATACCAAGAAATAAGCGGAGTTAATATTTGGATTTTTAAGTATTATGTTAATTGTTAAGTTAACTCATTTTACTATATGAGTTTCCATACTGGTAGTAACACATTTGTTACATTCCATTATTAATTATGTGTAACCACTAAGAATCACTCCTTTAGAACTAAGTCTAGGACTGCTGTTTACAAGAACAGGAACAATTTCAAGTAGTAGTAGCAGCAGCATTAAGAAAATCTGAAGAAACTACAAATAATGAGATTGGTAATATATAAATACCATAGATACCAGGAAATTTCACTAGAATTCTCTGGATACATAAAATTACTACTCTCACAGTAGACCTAAATTCCCTTGAGTAGATTTTTAAAAATTACACAAAGACTTAAAAATACACATGAAATTCAGCATAAGACTCTTCCGATGGTACACTCTATTTCCTAAAAAGGTACCTACAGAACTAATTCTTAGCCTATTTCTAAATCCAATAATTACCAAAACTTAAGCTAAAAGTAAATTTCATGGTCATAGAAAGGCAAATTAGATAAATTCCCCAAGTATATGATCAGCTTTAACTGTTCAGACAGGTACTTTCACACAAGTTCAGATTGTTCAATCTCCACAACCATTTAAATCATGGGGTATTAAAAAGGCAGATGAAATCAGGCTAGAAATGGCAGAGAACATTGCCAAGATATTAACCTAAGAAAGACCCTAAAAAAGACTAGCCTGGCCAAAATGATCAGAGTTGTCAAAAGATAGAAACTGAATGTCAAGAGAAAATATTTAAATATCACCACCAAAGAAACTCTTATAATTGTTAATATTTTCTGACTTTTATAAAAGTCCTTATAAAAAGAGTTATGATGGCAAAAAGCAACCACAGGTTACCAATAATTTTGATATGACCTTTTCAAATCATAACACACGTAATTCACTTTTTAAACATATGTTTCTCTCTGCTATAATAAAATATGGATATATTATTTGAAATTGTACATGAAATATTCATAGGCAGGCTGAGCATTGGTAATATTTTTCCTTCTTATCCAAATGATCTAATTTTATTTTTTCTTTCTAAAATACAGATTCAAACTTTCTTATGTAGTTTTCAATCAATTTAATGTTTCGGTTAAGAATTTAAAGTATGTTCACACAACTACTCATGAATCTATGAAGTTTTCTCCAAGTGTGATGGGGAGGTATTAACATTATTTTACTGATGAAAAAGGCGGAATTTCCAAGGTTTGGCTGATTCAATGAGATAGTCACACTGTATCCCAAATCATTAAACAACACATATCTCATTATAAAACTATAGAAAACGCAACGAAATATTTTCTTAAAGGATATCAGCAGTTATATCAAATGTGATAAATCCCAGATCACTTCTTTCTCTAGGTCCAGTGAAATCTTCTACATTTTTTCTAGGAATAAAGATAAAAGTTTTACCATCCTTCCAACAGAACATACACAATTCACGTAACTTCTTAAAGAGAAAGAATACAGGTGTGTGCACAGGTGAAACTGCAATCCCACAAAGAAACGAGTAAACACCAGAGAAACCTGTAAGTGTGAAAACAGGAGAAACATTCTAATCCAATATTAAAGTAGGTCTTCAGCTAATTGCATATACCTCAAGAGAATCCCTAACAAAGCTCACAAGGGGATAAAAACTGCTAAAAAGAATAGTAAATACTTGATGTAAAGCAATTTTGCAGAATGGGTAGAAGAAAGCTACACATGACTACAAGGTGATACAAATACTAACAGATGGCATATTAAAGGATGATACAGTAATCACCCCCTTATCCGAGGTTTCACTTTCCGGTTTCAATTATCCGCGGTCAATCTGGTGTGAAAATAGGTGAGTCCAGTAAAATAAGTTATTTTGAGAGAAGGGGAAAGAGATCATATTCACATAACTTTTATTATAGTATATTGTTACAGTTCTATTATGTTATTGTTAATCTCTTATTGTGCTTAACTTGTAAGTTTTATCATAGGTAGGTATGTATGTACGGTATAGGAAAAAACCAAGTATATATAGGGTTTGGTGCTATCCGTGGTTTCCGCCATCCACTGGGGGTCTTGGAACGTATACCTACCCCATTAAGGGGATACTACTGTAACCAGCTGCTATTTACTGTTTACTACGGCTCAGACCCACTGACAATATTTTTCACATTTCAAATAATTCTCACAACCTACCAATTAGGTATTACTTCCATCTTAAACAAAAAGAAATTAAGGCCCAGAATGGTAAGAAAACTTGCTCAAGACAACAACAGCTAACATCTGTTCAGTGTTTAATATGCACCAAGCTCTTCTAACCCTCATAGGGCTGACAATGGCAGCGCTGATTTCCACCCCAGGTCTATTCGAACAATATCTAACAAACATCAGTACAGTAATTAAAAAAAAAAAAAAAAAAAAAGGTGGGGGGAGAAGGCTCGCTATTTGATGACTGGCTTCTTGGCGATTCTGACAAAGAAATAAACTAAGGTTAAAGAACTTGTGGAAGATGGAAATAGAGTAGAAGGGTATGAGAACAAGAGATGGAAAAATAAATACGACGATTAAAGACAAAAGTGCCAGAGGATAAAATCAAGGACAAAATAGGCAATAGCGAAATGGCACTGTCATTTCGAACTGCATTTTTTGGCGTTTTCGCAGACTTCTTCAAGTGGTTGGCAAAAGAAAAAGAAAGAAAGAAACCCAACAAAACAAAAATCTCGCTGTATCAGAAGGCTAAGATGCTTAATTCTCTCAGTGCCCAACATCTCTGGCCAACTTCAAAGCAGCTCCAACTGTTTACTGCCTTCTGAAGGTGCAAAGGCAACAACTGTAAAGGGAATGTCAAACAGGGCAAACTCGGGTGATGAATGACACAAAGACAACCCCGTCCTGTGGCCTCCAGAGCCGCCAGGAAACCCCACGGAAGCCCGACCCAGAGCGCGGCGGCAGCGCCTGGAGGGCCTCGCATGCGGACCACGAGCGGCACCGGACGCGCGGGAGGCGCCAGCCCAGGCGGGCGGCGGCGCCGGCTCTGCTGTTGTGTTGCTCCCTCATTGGCCAGGCGTGGGTGGAGGGAAGTGAGGAACAGGAAGCAAGCGGAGGCACCGACCTGAGGAAGGCTCAAAATTAAAATTTAAGAGCAAGCCCGGGAATTTACGGTGGAGGGGTGCAAGTTCCGAGGGGACGCCGGAAAAGCCTGCGACGTCCACCCCTGACGACCGCCCTCGGGGGCGAACTGCCGCTCAGGAGGGCGATCCGGACGCCCTGCCCGCGGCCCCGGCACGGCAGCCCCGGCGCGGCGGCCCGGCTTCGGCTTCCGCCCCAGCCCGGTCCCGGCGTCCTGCACCGCCGGCCCGGCCTCACTCACAGCATGATCCGCGAGACGTGCAGCCGCACCGGGACGCTCCTGTCTTTGAAGGCGGTGGTGATGAAGCAGCCGAAGGTGAGCGCCGCCATCACGCTCAGCGAGAAGGCGAACAGTGAGTTCGCCCGCGACAGCACCGTGTTCATCGCGATCGTCTCCCACGAGTCCCGACTCCACACGCACACCCAGGCTCCCGTTCCGGCGGCGGACCGGCTCCCTGCGATCCCCGCCGTCTGCGGTGCGCGCGTTCCGGGAGCGCGCGCCGCCGCGGCCCCGCCTCCTTTCCGGTCCTCCGACGCGAGCGCGCGCGCGCCCGCTTCCCGAAACACACCCACAGCGCGCACGGGGCGGCGCGGAAAGGGAGAAACTCAGCCGCGGGCCCGCCCCTCCGTCGCGGCCTAAGGCCGCCACCAATCAGCGACGAGTGAGGGAGGGGCGGGGTTTGTCGTGGAAGACCCACCCCCTCCTCTTCTAAATTGCTTCCCGACCCTTGGGTTCAGAGAATTGGGAACCGGTCGTACGCTGTCCTTTTTCGGTTCTTTGGTCAGAGGTCTGGGACTGCGACTTCTTGATTACTTATGTACCATTTATTTTCACTTGAAACCGGCAGCAAGTTAAGGTGGTTTAGAATCTGTCCTGACGGGTGGCGTTTGGAAGCAGCACTTTACAAAACGCCTGGTCCTCTCCTTTCTTTGTCAAACCTGGTCAAAGTTAGGACTTGAGCCTTTTTTGGAGGATCTGAGGAGCAGTGGGGAGTGGGGAATTAGCCGCCCAAGTCCTTAAAGCTGTCACGTGCATCAGTATTTCCACCTCCAACGTCAGTCCAATTCCTGTTAATGCTTTGCTTTGTATGGATAGCTAAAGATGTTTTAGAAGATAAGGGTTGAGGCTACCAATCCTAAGTATTTGCATTTTAACATGGTGATTTCTGATAAATAAAAGGATAACCTTTCTGGGTTCTTAGGAGCAAAGAAGATAATGGCTGCGGAATTGCTCTACCGCATAATGTATAAGAATTTCGTTGGGTCATTAATAAATAATGCAATTATTTTGTCACATTTTCAATATCCTGAAGGGCATTAGGGTTCAAACCGAGCCAATCCTGACTCTGATTATACTATCTGCCAAAACCTTTGTTCCTTTCACAGCTAAGGGTTTTTATAAAAATGGATTCAGGGTCTGCTGAAATAAATTTTTTTAAAAAATTTCAGTCCATAAACCAAACAAAAACATCTGTCCTGGAATGTGATCAGGAACAAACCAGAAAATTGTGAACATCTGATCTTGATACTGGCTTATGTTGTCTCTTGTTAAGCTTTTGCTTCTTTGCATTATTCATGACCATTCAATTAATTTTTGTATAGCCATACAGGTAGGATTATTACCAAGTGCCTACCGTGTACCAGGAATAGTTCTAAGCCTTGAGAATACAGCACTAATAAGGCAGACTCCCTGCTCAAATGGAATAGAGCCAACTAATGAAAAATCGATAAAATAGAGACTAAAGAGAGATCCTTAGTTGCGTTTAAAATCTTAGTTTTTAACTTCCAGGCTGGCACAGTTTGTTTAAAAAAAAAAAAAAGGATTTTTATTGAATGCCATCTATACTGCAAGTGATACAGAGATTGTACTGATCACTTTCTACACTCAAAAGTATATAATCAGGTAGAGTTAGTAAAATAAAAACAAATCTGAAATGTAAAACAAAAAAATACCCTGGGAAGTTACATAGCAAAGGAGGAAGGAATCACAGCCCTGGTAATGTGGGACAACGCAGTGTGCAAATTATTTAACACAAAGCCTAAACAAGACACATTATTATTATAGCACGTTTTAGGGAAATAATTCTTGTTGTTGAACTGCAAGTACAGGTATATCTAAGAGATACTCAGAAGGCTGGTCCTGATAAACGATGCATGTATAAAAGAGTAAGCAGAAATAAGCCTGGAAAGGTAAGTTATGGTAGAAAACCAGGTCAAGAAGTTGACTTTATATCAGGGAAATTACATGTAAAACAAGCATCGCTACACAGGCAACCATTTACCAGTTATATGTGGAGAGTGAGTGATGGACCCAAAAGGAAGACTGATAGGAGGAGCATTTCAGAAACAAACTCTATGTTACTTAGCAACTGCCTAAATAAGAGTGGGGGTCTGCAAAGCATAGAGTGAATGCAGATTGTGAACACTCAAATGAAACTAGTATTATTATGATGACACCATAGTTTTTAACTTGATTTACTGGTAGTGCTAAAAACACATAAAAGTCCGCAAAAAGAGCAGGAGAGGGATGGGATAGGGAATTTTCTTATTCTGTTTTATTTTTCCAAGTGTTTCTTTAGATTTTCTAGACATTTAATCATATCACCTACATTAGATATCATTTTGCCTTTTCCGTTCCAATTATTATATTTCCAATTGTTTATTCATTTCAGTAGCTAATATTTCCAACATGATATTCAGTCAGATGGGGACAACTGATATCTTTTTGTTCCTGATTTGAGCAGGAAATTTCCTTTCATTTCTCCATCAAGTAAGATGTTGGCTTTGAGATGGAAATTGTGTGTGTGTGTACCTGTATCATTATATAATATATATTGCATATTGATAGGAAATATGTATTCCTATTGGGAAATTTTTAAAAATATAAACAAGTGCTAAATTGTTTTCAGATGCATTTTCCCTATCTTATTTCCTCTACTTCTTTCCTCTAT
The DNA here is from genome assembly GCF_029289425.2 of Pan paniscus. Classification (NCBI taxonomy): domain Eukaryota; kingdom Metazoa; phylum Chordata; class Mammalia; order Primates; family Hominidae; genus Pan; species Pan paniscus. The sequence goes on along the minus strand of NC_073252.2, from coordinate 174,033,626 downwards.
CTTATTTCCTCTGCTTATTTAATGGGTTATATGAATAGATTTTATAATATTGGCCCACTAAGCGTTCCTGGAATAAACTCCACCTGGTCATGATGAATTAGTTTTTAATATGCTCTTGTGCTTTCTTTGCTAATTTTGGGGTTTTTTGTTTTTTAGTTTGTGTAATCAATATTCATAGTGAAACTGATGTGTTTTTATTTTTTGATTGTAATATTATACTCAAATTAGAAAATATATATTTCTAATATAACAAGGAAAATAAGCTTTCCTTAGTTTTCTGTGCACTGGGATATTTTAAGTAGCATTTGGATCTGGTCTTTAAAAATTTGATAGAAAATTTGGTAGAAATTCCCAAGGGAGTCTATTCTTCTATTTTTAATTATTAATTGTTAATTCTAATTATGTATACTTGTGCTTTCTACCTTTTTCATTTATTGTTTTAATTTGTATTTTTTCTTGTTTTCTTTCAAAGCACTTCTGCATTTACTAATTAACTCTACTGTTTTCTAACTCATTAATTTTTGGTTTTAACATTATCAACTTTTTTCATTCCACTTTTTTTATTAGCTTTGGAAATTGGATATTTAGTTGGTATATTTTTCATGTTTATTGTTATGGTAACTGCTTTAGCTGTATCCTAAAATTTCTGACTATGAATTCCCAAGAGAAAGTACCATTTTTCCTTTTGATTGCTTTAAATTAATGTCTGATTTTGAATCATGTAGACAGAGAATGCTGTTTGTATATTTCTATTCTTTGGATTATTGAGGTCTTCTTTGTGGCCTAAAATGTCACTTTTGTGAAAATTCAATGTGCAACTTGAAAGAAGGTATTTCCTCTTAATAGTATATAGAATTTGATAGATACCTATGAGATCTGCCTTATTGATTATGTTATTTATGTCTTTTACATCTGTAGTAATAATATTTGTTACCTTCATTTTCTTGGATTCTGAGAGATTTGTTAAAATCTCCAATACTGTGTTTTGTCTGTTTATTCTCACATCTCCTATAGTTTCTCCTTCACAAAAATTGTTGATATATTATTTGGTAAGCAAGTATTAATAATAGTTACATTTTCATTATGAATGGTAGTCTTCAACATTGTAACGTGTTATTTTATTTTTAATGCTTTTTGATGCAAATACTACTAGTCAAACACTGAGGTTGTACTGAAGGAAACTGAGGCTGTTTATCTGAAATAGTATTACAGACCTTAAATTAATACGTAGCATTTTTAAACTAAGTGTCTTGTACTCTTTAATGATTTCAGCTCAGAACCTAGTGGCAGTAATGGGGGGAGCAATTGGCATGCTTTGTCAGCGCTTGAGTAAATAGTGATCAGCTGGGAAAGACATGCCTAACTGTATTTCTGAAGGATAGAAAGAAACCTAGAATAAATGTAAAGTTTTGATCTTCATATTTGCAAATAATTATTCTTCTGTAACACCAAGCTAAGAAGAGGTAAGAACAATAAATCACTTTATAAGGAAATCTTTAAATAAAGCTGTGTGCACATGGCCAGATAATGCTTTTTAAAAAGGGGATAAACTGAAAGATATAATAAAAGCCTTCTTTTTTTTTTTGAGATGGAATTTCGCTCTTGTTGCCCAGGCTGGAGTGCAATGGCGCGATCTCAGCTCACTGCAACCTCCACCTCCCAGGTTCAAGTGATTCTCCTGCCTCAGCCTCCCGAGTAGCTGGGATTACAGGCGCCCGCCACCACGCCCAGCTGTTTTTTTGTATTTTTTGTGGAGACAGGGTTTCACCATGTTGGCCAGGCTGGTCTTGAACTCCCGACCTCAGCTGATCCGCCCGCCAAGGCCTCACAAAGTGCCGGGATTATGGGCATGAGCCACCGCGCCCGGCCAACAAAAACGTTCTAATTAAATATGGTGTTATTGGGAATATCCAAAGAGTCCACAAAGCACCAAGCTCCCCAGGGAAGTTCCTGCAATGGAGCATGTTATAGATCTAGCACATTAAGGACTCAAATGGTTTTCAGAAAGTGACTATGAATGATGTTGTTCATCATAGAGAGTGGGGATCAGGTCTTGTTCATTTTTCTATCCCTTTCAGTGCCCAGGACACTGAGCCTTGCACGTAGTAGATGGTCAAAAAAATTCTTATTGAATTGAGATACCTTGAAATCATAGATCATGATATTTTTGAAAGAATTCTCATGTAAAGCATATATGTCAACACAGGTAACGAACAGTTAAAGTGTAAATGGGTAAAATGGTAAAGTGTAAAGCTAAATTGAATATGTAGGCCAAGGACAAATTGTAAAAGGCTTGAGTGCCAGGCTAATAAGTTTGATCATAATTCAGGAGACAATAACGAACTTTTGAGGATTTTAGATCAGTTGAGTGTCATGGCCATGTAGGCTCTCAGTAGATAAGTAATTTCTTTGAGACGGATGCGACTGCCAGTTTGTAGACCAGGCCAGAAGTTATTGCAGTAGGTTTTTGTTATAGTTGTTGTTTTGAAGATACTTGCTTGGTTAATCGAAAGATATAATCAGTCAAGCTGGTAAGTAGACTATTCCAGTGTGATAATTCCAGGAGTGCTATGTTTGTGAATCTCTTTAAAGAGGAAAAAAAAAAGTTCAGAAGGAAAACCAGTTTTTGCCTAGCAGGTACCCAAATTCCAGACTCCCAAAAGGAAAGGTGGGACATTATGTGAAGATGTTTGGCATAAACCACATTGTGGACAGTTAGTCACAGCGAGCCACTCTTATCACTTAGGGAAAGTTTCCTATCAGTGCGGGGAACTGTTTACCAGCCATATTCCCAGACACCAGCCAAGGGCCAACCTTGCATACAGGTTTTTCTAAGGATCGATATCTCAGGCCTGTTGCAGTAGTTTTAAAACATTGCTTTCAGGTCATTTTATTTGTGTTGAAAGCTTTTTTGAGAATGATTCCTATAGCACATAAGAAAATTTAAGAATGTATTTAAATTTTTATTATAGTATATTTCCTTCATTTATTTTCTTTTTTTTAATACTAAGTTTGCCTACTCAGCTCAGATCCCTTCAAACAGAACTATTTTATTCACTCAGTAGACCATGGAGAACTTATAAAAAGCCCATTGTCCGCCACAGACCTCTAAGGATAGTATTTCTCCAAGCAGCTTCTCTTCCTTTTGTTCTCCCATCACTGTCACTCTTTTGCGTCTTGGCTTTTCACTCTAATTCTTCATTCCCATCTCAGGCCCTCCTTTCTCAGACTTGCTATTTGAACCTAGCTGTTGAACCATGTTTCTAGCCCACCTGTAGGCACTTGACCCTGAGCTTGCTTGAGCAGTTAGCTCATGTATTCATAGCTGCCTGGCCCACATGCACATGTCAGAATCATTTATTGTGCATCGTTAAGAGCAGAACCAGATAGCATACCAGAGATCATTGGTTTCCGAGAATCTGTACCTCACCCTCCCAAGGAAAATGGACAAGAAGCCCTTCCATATTCTCTAGACAGTCAAGGACGTCCAAAAGTTATTGGGATTCTTTGAACAGTTTTAGCAGTTAATATTCAGCTTCTCTGCTTATATTATCTGGACAACTATCCTTTTCAGGAAAGTGAGAGAGTTTGCTTGGCTCCTTGTGAAGCCTGTAGCATTCTCGTAGTTAACGAACCTAGTAAATTTTTCTGTCTTCTTGGCCTTTTCTGACTCACCCACAAACTCACTGCTGAAACTATATCTCTAATATGCTATCGTGAACATCTGGTCACCAGAGAACCTAGGTTGTAATTTGTATCACTGCATTTTCATTCTAAAGAAACTAGTCCCAGCTGAGGTTAATGGACCTGTGAAATCACTACCAATATAAATGCTGGCTTTAGGGAAATACCTGCTACTTGAAGTCAGGCTAATCCCCATTTATGATACATTAAGAAAACTAAAGCTCTAGAATAAATAAGGTCCTATATGGTGAGTTAATTATTTAACTTGAGTTTTTTTGATTATAGGAAAGTTTCTGGATTCCCATTTGCAAACAAAAGCAGCTATATCTGAAAAGGAAACAAAGAGGGAAAATTATTGTGGGAACTGTGTAGAAAGGAGTTAACAGACCTGAGGCTTCTGTTCTTAAAAAAGACCTGCTTGCAAGGTTGGCTCTTGGCTGGTGTTGGATAACTTGGCTGATAAACAGTTTCCTACACTGATATAAAACTTTCCCTAAATGATAAGAATGGCCTAAACTGTTTGTAGAAACAGTGTGGTTTATGCTAAACACCTGCCTTCCTTCTGGGAGTCTGGAATTTTGGTATGTGTTAGGCAGAGGGTGCTTACATTGCCACCCCTCAATGAAAACCTTGAGCATTGGTTAATGAGCTCTTTTGGCTGATAACTTCACATAAATCTGTTACTGGAAGAACTGAGCACATCCTGTGAGACTCCATTAGGACTCTTGGAAGTGTGTGCCTGGTTTCTTCCAAACTTCTCCTCATGCACCTTTTCCCTTTGCTGATTTTGTTTTATATCCTTTAACTGTAATACCCCTAACTGTGAATATGATTATATATATTTAATCCTGTGAGCCCTGCTGGTGGGTTGGTCTTGGGAACCCTAAACACAAGGACTGCCTCCCATTTCATACATTTTCATATTCAGAATGTCGTAAGGATTTCTGCAGAGCCAAGGGAAACTTAGCCCCATCCTTTTCTGTAATGGGAGGGGTATTATTATTATCTTTTTATCCTAAGTCCTATGAGTCATCTCAGTCTTTTGTTCTGGATGCCATACTGCTCACACGTTTTGACGTGCTGTACCTCAGTTTTATTCCCCCTGACACTTAGAATCCTTGTCTTCTGCCCTCTAGTTCCCAGTTACCATCTGAGGCTCTACCCGTCATGTTAACTCACATGGACCCATTTCCCTAGGTTTTTGACCTCGAGTTATTTAATAGCTGCTCAGTCTTGATTTTCAGTGTTCTGCTTGCACACATATACCCAGAATTGCAAGAGAGTATGCTTTCACCTCTTGTTCTTAACCATTGAGGCACTCAATGTCTTCATCAGCTTATCTGACCTCCATGTAAAGGGAATAAATCAGGCAAAATCCACTATTAAAGGTCCGTTCTTTCTGTGGACCTATTGCCACTTTCATGCTCCTTACTTATATATATAAAGCTGAAAAGAATTTAAAATCAGTATATGAAAGAGAAGGTTAGATGAGCCGTGCACACGTTTTTATCACTGAGAATACCTACAGAGTTAAAAATTCATATGCAACTCTATGATTCCACTTGGTAACTTAAAAAATGTATAAGGAAATGTCCGAATCTTTCATGGTTTCCTTTGAAAGGTCTATTCTGGAAAAAAAATGTTTTAAAAGAATTCATTCGTTTTAGATTGTGGGTGCTGGAGAATATGGTTTGTTTTTTTTTTTTTTTTCTCATATTACACTCTGGGAACCCTTATATTGGAAGAAAGTAAAAAGTACCATTCAAGTGATGTGGATATACTACTAAAACTGAGATTTTTGAAGCAGAAATTCTGCTTCAGTGATTGAAACGTGTCAGATTGTGGGACTATCATAAGGTATATGATATTCTAGGAGTGGGTAGGGAAGAAAAGAACTCATAGCCTGGCATGCAATCTGGTCATAGATGCTAAGAAAATGATCTTGGGCACACTGATTTTATCATATAGACAGGCAAGATTCAGTGCCCAAGAGTGGTGCAGGGCAGTTGTAATTTTGGCAGTAATCAGCATCTGAGGTAAGTTATGCGTGAACCCTGCAGATATCTTTCTGCATTTATGTCATTCATTTGTGTGAGTCATGCTTCACTGTAAGTTACCATATTTAAAAGATGGTCAGTTTTGTGACAGTTTTCCTGGAGGTGATTCCAAATGATTCTTGACATGATTATCCTCAGAAAAAAAAAAACAGTAAATCAATCATTTCTTCCTTATTTTCTCAAACAGGGATAAAGAAGAAATAACCTTTAGTCGACCCACCAATTACATTTCTCCATTTTCAGTGTTCATTGAGCCATTGGATATAAATGTGAATACAGAGAGGTACATACATGACACTCGCACTTCTCTGTTTAACACCTTAGAGTTTACTTACAGTCCTTCTACCAAGCCTAGAATCAATATTTTTAAGGCAAGAATCTTTTTTTTGTATGTTATATAATATAAAAGTTATTTGAAGGTTTAGGGAGAGAGTTGTTAGAATAAAACACATAGATGATGGAGATCTGGAAATACATCTCGACCATTTCCATTAAGTCTTAGAGAAATAATTCTTAGTAAATCTTTTCTCCAGAGTTGCATTTTCTAGGCACATAACCTTGACATACTACATGCTCTGATTGGGCTTAGTTTTCTGATCATAAGAGAAGAAACCAGTGTTGAGAAACTTACAGTAGAGACAATATCCAGGCGTTAGGCAAGTGAAGGCTAATGTGTGTCCATAGAGGGTATAGGGTATTAGTAGGTATTCGGGGCAAGACTCCCAGGGTAGTAAGTTGAATAATCTGGCTGAATTTAGAAGTAGAGACCATGGCAGACTCTCAATTCAATATAAGGTGGGGATGACGGCAATGGGAAAGAAAAGTTGCACTTTATGAGCACACATGGCTACTCACTGAGGAGACTCAAGGAGCAAAGCTGTCATAGCTGGGCTCCCAGATTCCAGTGAAGGATCGTTAATTAATTATGCTGAACTCTAGAGCACGAGGGCATTGATGCTGTTGATATCTGCCTTGTGATAGTCAGGATAGACTAAACAGCTAGAAAATTGAAGCTTTAGTTAGAGGGAGAAGTCAGGAAGTCATGGATCGTAACCATCAGAAGCTGAGAAACAGAGGATCAGGGGGAGAAGATACCAGGGTGGGAGAGCAGAGATTAAATGCCTATTTTTATTTCCATTTTAAGACAAAGTATCCATGATTAGGTGAGGTAAGTGAATTAAATCTCAGAAATTGTAAAAATAGGGATATTTATAAATCTAAAAAATAAATAAATAAAAAGATGAGTTGCTTTTAACCCTCCCAATTATTCTGTGAACTTTATCAAATTTTAAAAATGTATTTTCAATCTGTGTGTGTATGAATTTTTAGTTACTCTATAATTCAGTGAGTAACATCTAATTGCAAATGATAATTTAAAATGTTTTAAATTCAGATAATTTCCTATTATTGAACCATTCCAACTATTCATTCTGTATAACATAGAGCAGCTTGTAGTATAACCCTTGGCCCACTGATTAAATGCATACTTTTTCTGCTTACATTATATAAATGATCTATCATAATACCTGGAATAGTGTAGGGACTCAATAAATGATACCTATTTAGTATTACCATTGCTAAAAGTTAAAAAAAAATCTGAACAAAGTTTTTGAAAGTGAAGACTTATATATTTTACCAATGATCAATGCCATGGTTACACTTTTTTTCCTAAGCACCTTATGTAGTAATTAATCACATTTAGATAGAATGGAGAACTGAGATAAATAATACAGTCATGCATTGGTTAGCAACAAAGATATGTTATGACAACTGCATTGTCAGGCAATGCCATCATTGTGTAAACATGATAGAGGGTTCTTGCAGAAACCTATATGCATAGCCTAACACATATCTAGCCTATATGGTATGGCCTATTGCTCCTAGGTTACAAACCTGTACAGCATGTGACTGTACTCAATATTGTAGGCTACTGTAACACAATGGTAAGTATTTGTGTATCTATATATCAAAACATAGGAAAGGTACAGTAAGAATACAGTATTATATATGTAATCTTATATATTACATATATGTAGTCTGTCCTTGACTGAAACATCATTTGTGGCACATTACTGTAATTAAAAATTAATGTCCTAGGTATATAAACAAACAGTAGATGAGACAGAAATGACATTAGAAGCACACCTCAACGTGGAATAAAAAGACTTTAGAGATTACCTGTAGATATAAACATATTATTTAAATTATTAAAATGACAGGTTTTGGGGCTTTGGGAAGAGGGTATAAAAAGGAAAACTTATCAAGAAACATGCCCTCAGGAAGAAAACTGTGTGCCTAAAAGCTAGACGTGAATAGGATTGCCATCTGCAGATGAGAAGGCAAGGCCTCCAGTGTTTGGGAAGACATCACTTCAATATTGTAGTGTGACAGAAGAGACTGAGAACTATTCTAGTCACATTTATGTAGTCACCACTCCTGTGATATCTGAGTGAAAGTAACAGCATGACCGCTGATGCTGCAGCTGTGACTGTCACCTGGGCACTCAGCTCTGCAGTCGTTCCTTTTAAGACCAAGCTATAGCTCAAAGTAGTCCAATATTCAAATTTGAGGTCACACCAAAACTATAAAATAGATCTTTGATGTAGTTGAAATAATGAGTAGTATATGACAAAATCCTGCAGAATAAAAGAGAAAATGACTCCCCAAACTGTCATTCATTACTTCATGTGGCTTCAATGCTACCTTTAAGGAGAAGTGATCTCTTTGAATGAGCAAGGCTTATTAGTCAAACATCATTTTTATCATAGCTACCATTTACTTACACACCTACTGTGTGCCAAGCATCGTGCCAGCCATTTTGTTTCGTTCACCAGGTATACAATAAATTACAAAACAAATCTAGACCCAAAGGTCATGGCTCACAGCCTAGCAGAGGACATAAACTTCAAGCAAGTAACAAATAAATTATTCAAAATTATAATGAAGGCTATAAAGGAAAAGAAGAGGTTACTAAGTTAAATTATAACAGATGGAGTGTGTAGGGCACCTGTAGGGAATTTCGTTAACATGCTTTCAGCTACAAGGAGAAGAAACTCTGAACCAAAGTGGCCTGCGCAATAAAGAAGTTTCTTTATTGCCATGGAGAGCTGGTGGTTTCAGTGGCTCAACCATATTATCAGGTGCCTGGGTTCTTGTTTTGGCTCTGCTGTCCACAGTATCAATTTCCTTTTAAGCCTGAGTCTTTTTATGGTTATAAGAAGTCTCAAAAAAAATTAGATGTTTATTTTTCTCTCACTTAAATAGTTGCAACTTGGATTTCTTGTCTTCTTGGTCATGTCCAGCAGGAGAGGGAAGGAGGAGTATGCTAGGACTGAGTCCTTCCCTTCGGGCTAATTGGTGCACCGTGGCAGAAAGACTGCTAGTTTTGCATCAAGATCCATGATCCTAAGTTTTCAGTGGGGCACAGAGCCACCTGGAACAAAGATTACATTTCCCAGCTTTCCTAAGAACCAGGTGTGCCCTTTTGACTGTTTTGGCAATAGAGGTAAGTGGAAGTAATTTCTGGGCTATATTCTTACAAGGAAGGGGTGTACCCTTCCCTGTCCCTTCGTGCTTCCTGCTGCTGCAATGTGAATATGATCTGAAGATCTACAGCCACATGTGAAGGTAACAAGGCAATATGGACCCTGAGTGCTTGACAGCTATAACACCATCCCGGCCCCCGGCTGTCTCCTTCCTCACTTCTTTTAAATGAGGGACAGAAATGAATTTCTGTTTCATTCAAACCACTAATTAGGAGAGTTTTCTGCCATGTGAAGCTCCAAACTAATATATTTTCCTTAAGTCATTGCCCAGGCAAGGCTGGGTACAGTGGATCACACCTGTAATCTCAGTGCTTTCCGAGGCTGAAGCAGGAGGATCGCTTGAGCCCATGAGTTTGAGGCTGCAGTGAGCTATGATGGCACCTCTGTACACCAACCTGAGCAACAAAGCAAGACCCTATCTCTGAAAACTAAGGTTGTTGGCAGACAGAGGAATGCCACGGCTGACCGACTTCTTCCTGTGAGTATTCTTCCCTGGACTAAGGTTGTAGTTACAGAGTTTCTCAAGTGACAGAGGGTGTGTGAGGGACAGCTGGGCAAAATCCAGGTACAATTGAGAAAAAAGTAGGGAAGGGTTGCTGTGTAACTGGCCTACAGAGTGTGATCACTACAGAGATTATTAGTTAACCAGGCAAAGAGAGAAGAGCTGAACAAGATAGACTGAAAGTATGTGTTGGGTCCCTGAGCAAGAATGAGCTTAGCAGTGGGTATGTTCAAAGAACTGGAAGAAAGTCAGTAGGATCAGTGAATGGGGAAAATTGAACAAGATGTGGTCAGATGATGCAGGGCCTTCATTTATCGCCAAGGTAACTGTATATACATGTTTGCCCAGAGCTGTCCTAGTTTAACCATATTTTCCTGGAAAAATTGTAATAGCACTCCCTTTGACTTCAAAAAATGTCCTGGATTGGTTAATAAATTACAGCATTATACCACAAAGATAGTCCATGTTAAGGAATTTGAACTGTATTCTAAACACAGTGGGAAGTAGTCTTTTTCCTTATTTTCTATTAGCGGATATCTTACTGTCTCAAACTTTAGCTACTCTTTCATTTCTTTCCCTAGGTGAACCTCTAGAAAGTTCTTCCTAAATTGGCCCCAAAGGTTATCCAGCCTCAAAAGAACAGATAAAAGCCTATTTCTGCCTTTTCTGAGTCACATGATGTTCTCTATAAGATGGCTTCTCTCTGCCTGAATTTCTCATCCAGCAATCCAGTTAGGCTGTAAGCAATCTTGCTATGTTATTATAAACTCTACTCTGTGTATTAAATATTCTTGCTTATGGCACTTCTTTTCAAATCTTTTCTAACTTATTTCGACTGATCTTATAGCCATCCAGTCTGCTGAAAATCTGCTGGCTGCTTCATGACCTTGAGCAAGTTTCTGAACCTTTCCTTGGCCTCTTTTCTTATTTGTAAAATTGAGCTACCACAGACTGAGTGGCTTAAACAACAGAAATTAATTTGCCACATTTCTAGAAGTCCAAGATCAGGATGCCCTCAGGACTGGTTTCTAGTGAGGCCTCTCTTCCTGGTTTGTGGAGGGCTGCCTTCTCACTGAATCTTCAGAGGGTCTTTTCTCCATGTGCACTCAGGGAGAGAGAGGCCTCTTAGGTCTCTTCCTTGTTTTATGAGGACACTAGTCATACTGGATTAAGACTCACTCTTGCTGGGCGTGGTGGCTCGTGCCTGTAATCCCAGCACTTTGGGAGGCCGAGGCAGGCGGATCACGAGGTCAGGAGTTCGAGACCAGCCAGTTCGAGACCAGCCTGGCTAACATGGTGAAACCTCGTCTCAACTAAAAATACAGAAATTAGCTGGGCCTGGTGGCATGTGCCTGTAATCCCAGCTACTCGGGAGGCTGAGGCAGGAGAATTGCTTGAATTTGGGAGGTGGAGGTTGCAGTCAGCTGAGATCACATCACTGCATTCCAGCCTGGGTGACAGAGTGAGACTCCGTCTCAGAAAAAAAAAAAAAAAGACTCACTTTTGTGACTCAACCTTTACTACCTTTTTATAGGCCATACTCCAAATACAATCACACTGAGGGTTAGAGCTTCAACGTATGAATTTGGGGGGGTGGGGACACAGTTCAGTTGATAACGGGGTATTATGGGTAATAAATGAGAAACTGCATGAAAAGCACTTTTAGAGTGTTATATTCTTTATTTCTATATATAAGATATTCATTGGAGAATTAAAATAGCATTTAACTACAAGTGCAGCTACTATTTAAAACCTAAAGATGATGAATAATATGAATATAATTTATAATAAAATAGCAAAATTGCATATATCTTAACTGTTTTTTTTTTGTCTGAAAAAAAACTTGCAATATGAGTTGGTTGCTTTATTATGCCAGAGTGTAGGGGGATATTACTTTATACAAAATGACTTGGAAGAAAACAATATCTTTGACACAAGGAATACTAAGTATATTTGAAAGAATAATCTAATACAAACAATAATGTGTGATTATTGTCATTATCTGTCAATTCAGAAAAGAAAAATAACTTAATTTCTAGTGCCTTCACCACAGCTGACACAGTTGTGATCTATTCAATCTCGCTATTTTATTATAAACTAGATTTATCTTATACATCGTCTCTAGGTTGTAAATAAATGCACATGAGCAACAGCTCATGGACACTAACATGCAGAACCAGGTGACACTCCATCATATTTCATCATAACTCCTGATTTTCTTGAAACCTAAGAATTTCACAGAAAAGAACTTGAATCTTGCCCATAATTGTGGTTTATAGACAGTAAGGAGAATGCAGAAGATATTGATGAACATTATAGCCAGAGAGAACAAGGATCCTGACAGGGCAGAAATTGTCACTTTAAGTGAAGAGGCACTGAGCACAAGACACTACCACCGCTTCCCACCCTGGTCTGAGGAGAAAGCTATGGATATGGAAAGCCTTTTAAAAAATGATAGAAACAGGCCAGGCACAGTGACTCACGCCTGTAATCTCTGCACTTTGGAAGGCCGAGGTGGGCGAATCACCTGAGGTCAGGAGTTCTAGACCAGCCTGGCCAGCATGGTGAAACCCCATCTCTACTAAAAAAACACAAAAATTAGCCGGGTGTGGTGGTGCATGCCTGTAATTCCAGCTACTTGGGAGGCTGAGGCAGGAGAATTGCGGAGGTTGCAGTCAGCCAGGATTGCACTACCGCACTCCAGCCTGGGCGACAAGAGTGAGACTCCGTCTCAAAAAAATAAAAAAAAAAAAAAGACAGAAACAAAACAAACCACCACCACCAAAACATCTTTACTAGTGTGAACCCCAAATATCTGAGATGGTCTCAATTACTTTAGAAAGTTTATTTTGCCAAGGTTGAGGATGCACACCCATGACATAGCCTCAGAAGGTCCTGAGGACACGTGCCCAAGGTGGTCGAGGCACAGCTTGGTTTTATACATTTTAGGGAGACATGACACATCAATCAATATATATATAAGAAGTACATTGGTTCAGTCCAGAAAGGAGGAGACAATTCGAAGCAGGGAGGGTACTTGCAGGTCACAAGTAGGTGAGAGACATGGTTGCATTCTTTGATTTTCTGATAAGCCTTTCCAAAGGAGGCAATCAGATCGGCATCTATCTCAGTGAGCAGAGGGATGACTGAATAGAATGGGAGGCAGGTTTGCCCTGAGCAGTTCCCAGCTTGAGTTTTCCCTTTAGCTTAGCAATTTTGGGGTTCCAAGATTTTCCTTTCACACTAGCAATTCAAATAATTCCATTCTGAGAAAAGGACACAGACTCTCCAGTGGAAATAACACTTTCCTGGTTTTCCCGGTATTCCTATGAGAAGCCCTAGTCTCCTAAGGCAAGGAGATGAGTCTGATATGCAGATAGGGAGTGTTTGCTTTGACTTCCCCTGAAGCATTTTACTGGTCATATACTAGAAGTAGTTCTATTTCTGATTTGAAAAGATAACACTTTTCCTGTCTTCCTGAGAGCCAAATGGTTACAGCTAGACTAGGTCCCTAAGTAATGTCCCAAGGTATCAGGAGGACTGGAACACTATCTTCTAGGTATTTACATAGCAAAAGAGATGAATCCTGAATTTAGGAGATGCCTTTAGATGATAAAAGCCAGGATCTGCGTTTATCTAGAAAGACATTTACATTCCCAAAGGTTAGGGTGAGAACCCAGCATTCCTTCCATTCCATTTCTTTCTTTTTCTTTTTTTCCTTTTTCTCTCTCATTCTTTCTTTCTCTCTCTCTCTCTTTTTTTTTTCCAAGTTCTCCTTCTGTCACCCAAGCAGGAATGCAGTGGCACAAACTTGGCTTACTGCAGCCTCTGCCTCCTGGGCTCAAGCAATCCTCTCATCTCAGCCTCCCAAATATCTAGGACTACAGGCATGTGGCACCACACGCGGCTTATTTTTTAACTTTTTTGTAGATATGAGGTCTCACTATATTACCCAGACTGGTCTTGAAACTCCTGGGCTCAAGCGATCCTCCCACCTCGGCCACTCAAAGTGCTGGGATTATGGGCCTGAGCCACCATGCCCAGCCTCCATCCTATTTCTAAGGAACAAATATTTTGGTTTTGTTCTTCTCTCTCCTCTTAGGAAATGAGTAGCAGGCCATCTCTCTTAAGTATGTAAAAGAAAATGTGTTGTTCTCTTTTTCTTATCTGGGGAGTGTCTGGCCACTCATGAAGATGTTTCCAGCTGCTTTCATCCCTTTGTTCCAAGGTAAGTTTTGGGGAAATGGTCCAATAATTTTATTATTTACTGTAAACTAATTAATAACAAAGCTGTCTTGGATTTAGAATACCCATGTGCACATTCAAGATGAATTAACCAAAATAAATATTAAGAACCCAACATCGCCGCTATTCTGCCTTGCCAAGAATGGCACTTAAAGTGTTTTCCTACTTCATGGTGACAGTAGTGAATACAGATGACTAAATCTAGAGGCAGATGTGGCCAGGGCCATAGGGTACAGGTGCAGACATAGAGAGAAGATGACCAAAAGGTACCAGAGCAAGAGGGCATCCATGCCACTCTATGGGAGATCTAAGCCACAGGATGAGTGTACCATGAACTAGAGTGTCCCAGACTGGTTCTATAGTATATGGGCTAACAGAGCTTTCAGAGAGAGAATTGCTGACAGTGTTTAAATTATTCTGGGATATCTAGAAGGATGTAAGAAATGGGATGGAGGAGGCCCATTACTATGCAGATGAGAGCTATTTTTAGGAACTAGCTCTTAGAGGTAATAAACTTACCAGTAATCTATACAGATGAAACCTAGGGGACCTCTTTGCTGGTTCCTTCTAGCTGAAAACTATTTACATTTTTATACCAAGGATATGAAGAAACAAAAAGAGGTAAGATGGTGAAGAAAAATCTCAGAAGGAAAGGTTCAGAAGAGGAAGCTGAATGAATGAGGTAAATGCTAGAATAGCTGGTTTTTACACCTATAGCTTGACAAATAAATGCACTAAACTGAAGTTCTATATAAAGCTCAACAGCTTTGTGGCACAATGAAAAAGAGTAGGCACAATCAAAGCATATAAATTCTTCATATAAACTTACAGAATATCTGTATGGAATGCTTATTTAGAGTCCAGAGAAATACTCCCAGGTAAGAGGTAGTAGAGATAGATGTTTACTTTGTCATTTGTTGTATACTACCATTAATCTTTTAAAGTGAAGGTTTGGCTTCTTCGTATGTTTACCATTTTGTGAGTCATTTTGCTGCCTGCACTCATAATGCATTCTGAGATGTTGACTCAGCTCTGCTATTTTAAGTAGAGCTATTTAGTAGAGACCTCCAAAGAAGAATTATCTGTTACGGAATGTCATTATTGCCTAAGTAAAAGTAAAATATTTAATGATTGCAAATGATTGAAGTTAACTTTTTAGATAATGTAGTATTAGAATCTAAATGGCCATTTTTATTTGTAGTCTACATTCAGCCCATGCAATGCTTTTGTTCACTCACTGTGTTACAAGAATTAAATAAGATAATACACTTTAGATTTAGAAACATATATATATATATGCTAATAGAATTATTATTCATAAGTGCAATAGTATTAGACTGGGCAAAACAAAAACTAACCATTTTTCAATTAAGCCAACCATGTTAAAGAGTAGGAGTCTGTTGTGTAGGCCACGAAACACTGGTACAACGTTTCCATTGAATTTTTTCTTTAGATCTGATTTAGGGTCATTATGCTAAAGGGATTTTGTCTCTGTAAAAGATTGCTTTGATGAAGACTTGTTCACCATCTGTTGTATTGCTGCCTAACACAAAGACTCTTGGTAATAAAGAAGAGAAGCTGTTAAAAGAAAGTTGAACAAGAGCAGGCAAAATCTCTACAACTTTTGGAAGGATTCAAATAGAGCCTTGTACTGGAAACTCTAGTAGATACTCTATTCAAAAACTTGCTTTGGAAGATACCGGAAGGACTGATGCCAGTCCACCTAATTCTGAAATTCACATGCTAACAAATTAACTGTAGAAACAAAATAGAAAACCCTGAACTCCAGCACACTGAGCTTGCTGACCATGGATGGTGCCCAGACACATCCAATGAAAAGATTCCTCGCTGTCTCTGATTAATCTTGGAGTGAGTTATTTGAGGACCCTGTGGAATTATTAAAGTACTATCAGACAGTTTTAGATCTAACATGCTATAAATAAGTCTCTTAAGCAGCAACCCTATCTGGTGAGCTCAAATAATCAATTATAGTTTTGTTGAAAATCTTTTTAATATCTGACTTTGCTAAAAACGGGGTAGTTGATTCATTACTGAAGATATTAATGCAGATTTCAATACTCATTATTCATGAAGAACATTCTAAATCAAGCGTATACAATTCTTTGGTTCCTAAATTTTTCTAAAAATTATTTCAGTGGTCAGTATGTATTATCCAGTGGAAAATGGGGTATATTAATGATATTAATAGAACTTAACCATGAGTGAAGATTTTGAAATGGGCCGGGTGCAGTGGCTTACGCCTGTAATCCCAGCACTTTGAGAGGCCAAGGCGGGCAGATCGCGAGTTAAGGGGATCGAGGCCATCCTGGCCAACACAGTGAAACCCCGTCTCTACTAAAAATATAAAAATTAGCTGGGCGTGGTTGTGCGTGCCTGTAATCCCAGCTACTTGGGAGGCTGAGACAGCAGAATTGCTTGAACCAGGGAGTCAGAGGTTGCAGTGAGCCGAGATAGCACCATTGCACTCCAGCCTGGTGACAGAGTGAGACTCCATCTCAAAAAAAAAAAAAAAAAAAAAAATTGGAATATTAACTATGATGGACCTCTGTCATTCATGTCTATTATTTGTGGAAGATTTTTTTCTCAATGCTTTCTCCATGTGGTGATAGTTTCCCACATTGTGCATTGTGCCTCTCCCAGCACAACTTGCTGTTAAGAGTACAAACATGTGACAGAGTTCACCAATCAGATACAGCTTAATGAGGCTTTGATTTGATCAACTGCTTGGCAAAATAGTGTCATGACATCCATATTTGCAAGCATGGGTGTTTCTGAGTTTAAGGGTAAGTGAAGTGCTTCTGGAATCACAGCAGAAGCAGCATAGTTTGGGTGGTCATTGGTGGCAATGGTTCTTTCTAGATTATGGTAGAAGCAGCGTAAGTTTAAAGTCAGATGAGTTAGCCTCTCCCCCAACAGGTAATTTCTATTATTTGGTCTTGGGAGCAGTTCCTAGGTCAACCTAGGTTTGCCCCACCTGTACTTTCAGTGATTGGACAACTTCCTAACGTCTCTTAATAAATCCCTTTCTGCTTAAACAGGCATGGATTCTAATCTCTATAACCAGTAACATTCATTGGCAAAGTATACACTGTCAGGCCTCTGAGCCCAAGCTAAGCTATCATATCCCCTGTGACCTGCACGTACACATCCAGATGGCCGGTTCCTGCCTTAACTGATGACATTCCACCACAAAAGAAGTGAAAATGGCCTGTTCCTGCCTTAACTGATGATATTACCTTGTGAAATTCCTTCTCCTGGCTCATCGTGGCTGAAAACCTCCCCTGCTGAGCACCTTGTGAACCCCCCGACCCCTGCCCGCCAGAGAACCCCCCTTTTTCCTTTACCTACCCAAATCTTATAAAACAGCCCCACCCCTATCTCCCTTCACTCTTTTCGGACTCAGCCCGCCTGCACCCAGGTGAAATAAACAGCCTTGTTGCTCACACAAAGCCTGTTTGGTGGTCTCTTCACATGGACGCACGTGAAATTTGGTGCCATGACTCGGATCGGGGGACCTCCCTTGGGAGATCAATCCCCTGTCCTCCTGCTCTTTGCTGCATGAGAAAGATCCACTTACGACCTCGGGTCCTCAGACCGACCAGCCCAAGGAACATCTCACCAATTTTAAATCCGGTAAGCAGCCTCTTTTTACTCTCTTCTCCAACCTCTCTCACTATCCCTCAACCTCTTTCTCCTTTCAATCTTGGTGCCACACTTCAATCTCTCCCTTCTCTTAATTTCAGTTCTTTTTCTTTTCTGGTAGAGACAAAGGAGACGCATTTTATCCATGGACCCAAAAACTCCGGCACTGGTCACAGACTCGGGAAGACAGTCTTCCCTTGGTGTTTAATCACGCGGGGATGCCTAACTGATTATTCACCCACATTTCAGAGGTGTCTGACCACGCGGGGACGCCTGCCTTGGTCCTTCACCCTTAGTGGCAAGTACCGCTTTTCTGGAGGGCAAGAACCCTCTGACCCCTTCTCTCCCTGTCTCTACCCCTTCTCCACTTTTCTAGGGGGCAAGAACCCCCCGGCCCCTTCGCTCCATGTCTCTACCCCTTCTCCACTTTCCTGGGGGGCAAACACTCCCCACCCCTTCTTTCCATGTCTCTACCCTCTCTTTTCTCTGGACTTGCCTCCTTCACTATAGGCAACCTTCCACCCTCCATTCCTCCTTCTCCCTTAGCCTGTGTTGTCAAAGACTTAATACCTCTTCAAGTCACACCTGACCTAAAACCTAAACACCTTATTTTCTTCTGCAATGCCACTTGACCCCAATACAAACTCGACAGTGGTTCCAAATAGCCAGAACACGTTCGATTTTTCCATCCTACAAGATCTAAATAATTCTTGTCATAAAATGGGCAAACGGTCTGAGGTGCCTGATGTCCAGGCATTCTTTTACACATCAGTCCCTCCCTAGTCTCTGTTTCCAATGCAGCTCATCCCAAATCTTCCTTCTTTCCCTCCTGCCTGTCCCCTCGTCCCAACCCCAAGCATCACTGAGTCTTTCCTCTTTCCAATCTTCCTTTTCTACAGACCCATCTGACCGCTCCCCTCCTCCCCAGGCTGCTCCTTGCCAGGCCGAGCTAGGTCAGAGCCTCCGCTCCCCTACCCTATAATCCTTTTATCACAGCCCCTCCTCACACCTGGTCGGACTTACAGTTTTGTTCCACGACTAGTCCTCCCCCACCTGCCCAGCAGTTTCCTCTTAAAAAGGTGGCTAGAGTTAAAGGCGTAGTCAAGGTTAATGCTCCTTTATCTTAATCCCAAATCAGATAGCTTTTAGGCTCTTTTTCATCAGATAAAAAATGCAGCCCAGTTCATGGCTTGTTTGGCAGCAATGCTGAGACAGCCCTAGACCCTAAAAGGTCAAAAGGCCGTCTTATTCTCAATATACATTTTATTACCCAGTCCACTCCCGACATTAAATAAAACTCCAAAAATTAAATTCCAGCCCTCAAACCCCACAACAGGACTTAATTAACCTCGCCTTCAAGGTGTACAACAATAAACTAGAGGCAGCCAAGTAGCAATGTATTTCTGAGTTGCAATTCCTTGCCTCCACTGTGAGACAAACCCCAGCCACATCTCCAGCACAGAAAAACTACAAACGCCTGAACCGCAGCTGCCAGGGGTTCCTCCAGAACCTCCTCCCCCAAGAGCTTGCTACAAGTGCTGGAAATCTGGCCACTGAGCCAAGGAATGCCCACAGCCCAGGATTCCTCCGAAGCCATGTCCCATCTTTGCAGGACCCCACTGAAAATTGGACTGTTCAACTCACCCGGCAGCCACTCCCAGAGCCCCTGGAACTCTGGCCCAAGGCTCTCTGACTGACTCCTTCCCCAATCTTCTCAGCTTACCAACTGAAGATTGATGCTGCCTGATCGCCTCGGAAGCCCCCTAGACTATCACAGATGCCGATCTTTAGGTAACTCTCACAGTGGAGGGTAAGTCTGACCCCTTCTTAATCAACACGGAGGCTACCCACTCCATATTACCTTCTTTTCAAGGGCCTGTTTCCCTTGCCTCCATAACTGTTGTGGGTATTGACAGCCAGGCTTCTAAACCTCTTAAAACTCCCCAACTCTGGTGCCAACTTAGACAATACTCTTTTAAGCACTCCTTTTGGTTATCCCCACCTGCCCAGTTCCCTTATTAGGCCGAGATATTTTAACTAAATTATCTGCTTCCCTGACTATTCCTGGGCTACAGCCACACCTCATTGCCACCTTTTCCCCCAGTTCAAAGCCTCCTTCACATCCTCCCCTTGTATCTCCCCACCTTAGCCCACAAGTATAGGACACCTCTACTCCCTCCTTGGCGACCGATCATGCACCCCTTACCATCTCACTAAAACCTAATCACCCTTACCTCGCTCAACGCCAATATCCCATCCCACAGCACACTTTAAAAGGATTAAAGCCTGTTATCACTCACCTGCTACAGCATGGCCTTTTAAAGCCTATAAACTCTCCTTACAATTTCCCCATTTTACCTGTCCTAAAACCAGACAAGCCTTACAGGTTAGTTCAGGATCTGCGCCTTATCAACCAAATTGTTTTGCCTATCCACCCGATGGTGCCAAACCCATATACTCTCCTATCCTCAATAACTCCCTCTACAACCCACTATTTTGTTCTAGATCTCAAACATGCTTTCTTTACTATTCCTTTGCACCCTTCATCCCAGCCTCTCTTTGCTTTCACTTGGACTGACCCTGACACCCATTAGGCTCAGCAAATTACCTGGGCTGTACTGCCTCAAGACTTCACAGACAGCCCCCATTACTTCAGTCAGCCCAAATTTTTTCCTCATATTTTACCTATCTCGACATAATCTCATAAAAACACATGTGCTCTCCCTGCTGATCGTGTCCGACTCATCTCCCAAACCCCAATCCCTTCTACAAAACAACAACTCCTTTCCTTCCTAGGGATGGTTAGTGTGGTCAGAATTCTTACACAAGAGCCAGGACCACGCCCTGTAGCCTTTCTGTCCAAACAACTTGACCTTACTGTTTTAGCCTAGCCCTCGTGTCTGCGTGCAGTGGCTGCCGCTGCCTTAATACTTTTAGAGGCCCTTAAAATCACAAATTATGCTCAACTCACTCTCTACAGTTCTCATAACTTCCAAAATCTATTTTCTTCCTCACACCTGATGCATATACTTTCTGCTCCCCGCCTCCTTCAGCTGTACTCACTCTTTGTTGAGTCTCCCACAATTACCATTGTTTCTGGCCCGACTTCAATCCGGCCTCCCACATTATTCTGGATACCACACCTGACCCTCATGACTGTATCGCTCTGATCCACCTGACATTCACCCCATTTCCCCATATTTCCTTCTTCCCTATTCCTCACCCTGATCACATTTGGTTTATTGATAGTAGTTCCACCAGGCCTAATCACCACACACCAGCAAAGGCAGGCTATGCTATAATGCAAGCCACCAGCCCGCTTTTTAGAACCTCTCATTTCCTTTCCATTGTGGGAATCTATCCTCAAGGAAATAACTTCTCAGTGTTCCATCTGCTATTCTACTACTCCTCAGGGATTATTCAGGCCCCCTCCCTTCCCTACACATCAAGCTCGAGGATTTGCCCACCCACCCCCCTCCCAGGACTGGCAACTCTTAACTCCCTCTTAAAGTGGATAGATGATCTTTGCTGGCAGGGGACCCTCCAATACTTTCACCCTGATGAAGTTCTATTCCTTACTTTTATACTCACTCTTATTCTCATTCCGATTCTTATGCCACCCTCTACCTCTCCCCAGCTATCTCCACTACACTATCGACCTTACTATTCTCTCCTAGCCATTTCTAATCCTTCCTTAGCTAACAACCGCTGGCTTTGCATTTCCCTTTCTTCCAGCGCCTACACAGCTGTCCCCACTTACATGCAGACTAGGCAACATCTCCTGTCTCCCTACACCTCTGAACTTCCTTTAACAGCCCTCACCTTTACCCTCCTGAAGAACTCATTTACTTTCTAGACGGGTCCAGCAAGAGCTCCCCAGACATTTCACATCAGCAAGCTGCCGCCCTCCTCCGCACTTACTTAAAAAAACCTTTCTCCTCATATCAACTCTACTCCCCCCATATTTGGACCTCTCACAACACAAACTACTATTCCTGTGGCCACTGGAATTCCCCTGGGTAACCTTTCACCTTCTCGGTGTTCCTTTCCTCTTCATCTCCAAAGCCCTCTTCTTGTTTACTTATACCCAGCCCTGTAAATAACCGTGAAAGGTTGCTCGTAGATACTCAACGTTTTCTCATACACCATGAAAATCGAACCTCCTCCTCTGTGCAGTTACCTCATCAGTCCCCATTACAACCTCTGACGGCTGCCGCCCTAGCTGGATCCCTAGGAGTCTGGGTACAAGACACCCCTTTCAGCACTCCTTCTCATCTTTTTACTTTGCATCTCCAGTTTTGCCTCGCACAAGGTGTCTTCTTCCTCTGTGTATCCTCTACCTACATGTGTCTACCTGCTAATTGGACAGGCACATGCACACTAGTTTTCCTTACTCCCAAAATTCAATTTGCAAATAGGACCGAAGAGCTCCCTGTTCCCCTCATGACACTGACACGACAAAAAAGAGTTATTCCATTAATTCCCTTGCTTGTCAGTTTAAGACTTTCTGCCTTCACTATTGCTCTCGGTACTGGAATAGCAGGCATTTCAACCTCTGTCACGACCTTCCGTAGCCTGTCTCATGACTTCTCTGCTAGCATCACAGACATATCACAACTTTATCAGTCCTCCAGGCCCAAGTTGACTCTTCAGCTGCAGTTGTCCTCCAAAACCGCCAAGGCCTTGACTTACTACTGAAAAAGGAGGACTCTGTATATTCTTAAATGAAGAGTGTTCTTTTTACCTAAATCAATCTGGCCTGGTGTATGACAACATAAAAAACTCAAGGATAGAGCCCAAAAGCTTGCCAACCAAGCAAGTAATTACGCTGCACCCCCTTGGGCACTCTCTAATTAGATGTCCTAGGTCCTCCCAATTCTTAGTCCTTTAATACCTGTTTTTCTCCTTCTCTTATTCCATTTAGTTTTTCAATTCATACAAAACCGTATCCAGGCTATCACCAATAATTCTACACAACAAATGTTTCTTCTAACAACCCCACAGTATCACCCCTTACCACAAAATCTTCCTTCAGCTTAATCTCTCCCACTCTAGGTTCCCACGCCGCCCATAATCCCTCTCAAAGCAGCCCTGAGAAACATCGCCCATTATCTCTCCATACCACCCCCCAAAATTTTTGCTGCCCCAACACTTCAACACTATTTTGTTTTATTTTTCTTATTAATATAAGAAGACAGGAATGTCAGGCCTCTGAGCCCAAGCTAAGCCATCATATAGCCCCTGTGACCTGCACGTACACATCCAGATGGCCCGTTCCTTCCTTAACTGACGACATTCCACCACAAAAGACATGAAAATGGCATATTCCTGCCTTAACTGATGACATTACCTTGTGAAATTCCTTCTCCTGGCTCATCCTGGCTCAAAAGCTCCCTTACTAAGATCTTGTGACCCCCCCACCCCTGCCCGCCAGAGAACAACCCCCTTTTTTCCTTTACCTACCCAAATCTTATAAAACGGTCCCACCCCTATCTCCCTTCGCTGACTCTCTTTTCGGACTCAGCCCGCCTGCACCCAGGTGAAATAAACAGCCTTGTTGCTCACACAAAGCCTGTTTGGTGATCTCTTCACACGGATGCGCATGAAATACACAATATGTTAGATCAGGAATCTGAGTGAAAAATAACTGTTAAACGAGGCTTTATTTTATTTTATTTTAAAAAAATCTTAGGTTAGTGCAAACCTACTCTAAAAATAACTCCTAATTTTTCTGGAGCTATTTAATTTCTACTCTCTTTTATTCCACAGTCATTCACAAATGCTGACTTTGTATAATACCTATTTAAAAATGATTTTGTGGCCTTAGACTTAACAGTACAAGTCTGTTTTCTGGAATATCAAGCCATTATTGACTTCTGAGACCAAGCTAATGCATCATAAGAACCGTGAACCATGTTCTCTTACGTTCATTAATTCAGTTTACAATATTTAAGCTCAGCTTAGCTACAAAGTGCCAGATAGTGATGAATTTGCAATTATTTGTTTTCAAACACCATTGAGTATAAAAAACTACAATATATAACATAATCATTTGTGGCCATGGTTTTTAATTCATGCTGATCACACATTTCTTTGGGGATAATTTCTAAGATGAACCCAAAATATTATTTCACAGAATGTTAAGCATGGGTCTTTCTCAGTACTTATTCAAGCTTCACAAAGCAGTATTGAATTCAGGTGCCCTACATTTTCTGCTGCTGCACATCTGAAATTTTGTTGCACTATACCTTTGGTGTTATTCTTTGGTACTTCTTTTCTCTCGCTAGCCAATCACCAATTCTACCCCTAAATGTATCTTATATTTATCCACTTTTCTCAGTTTCTACTCCCATTACCCTAGTTCCAGCCATCATCATCTCGCTGGGATTACTGCAATAGCTTCCTAACCAGTCATCTGATTCTCTTCTGCCCTAATTCTACACATATCAGGCAAAGTGATCCTCGCTTGCTTTTATTAAAGTCTTGCCATAGCTTCACACTTAACTTAGTGTAAAATCCCATGTACTTACTGTGGTATTGCAGTTTGGGTTCCTCAAGAAGTCTTTGAGAGGTTGATTAGGGCCATGAAAGGCAAAGAGGACAGCTGAAGGAAGTCAGCAGGCAGCACCACTAGCAGCTGGGAGAATAAATGCTTCAGTTCTGTGGGGAAATCTGGGTGGTGCATCACAGGATCACATGTGGCCCAAAACAGTGGGCCCTGCCCACTTCTCAAGCACCTTCCCTCACTCACACTTCAGGCATACTGGCCTTCTGTATGTCAGTTCCTAGGAAACTCAAATCCTTTACTGCCACAGGATCTTTGCACTGTCTGTCCTGTGCCTGGAATGCTCTTCCCCAGCTCTTTATTTGGCTGGCACTCTGTCTCTGAGTCTTCAGGTCTCTGCTTAAATATTGCTTCCTCCAAAAATATGTCCTTGCTTCCTTAATTGTGGGTCAGCACTGTTATTTATTTATTGCAACACTGCATTTACTTCCTACATGTCAATCATCAGTCTTTATCTTTCAAATCATTATTATATGACTTCTTCACAAGGATATAAGGTCCATGAAAAAAGGGAAACCTGTTTTACTGACACTTGTCCTTCTGATGTCTAATATAGTTCTGGCACAGAGTAGATGCTTGATAAGTCTATATTGAATGAAGTAATAAAAATCTTCACTGTGCTTTTGCATTATGGGAGCTTCATGATCACCCAGTTCAGATAGATCAGGTTGATTATGCATTGGTCATACTGTGGCAATTACATAATTAATACTAATACATAACTAAGATGAATAATGTATCAAAGCAAGCTTAATGTAGTTATTAAAAGGACAGTAATTGTTACAGCAACTGTCTTACTGGAAAAGCACAACATTATTACCTTTAATATAATAATAATAAGTAAATCAAAAACAGGTACCAATGTGTTGCTCAGGGACAAGAATAGAAAAACAACAAAAAAAATGGATTACAAAGAAAGTCTAAGTGTGTGGTTATTGGAAAGGGTATCTGGTTGAAGTAAATTTAAATGATAATCACCTTAGAAGGTCACCTCACACAATTATACAAGGCCCATAACATAAATTTCATTAGCAAACTTCGCCAGAAGGTTATTGATGACACAAATCAACACTCCATTAAGACTAAATGTGTCCTGGCCAAGCTGGAAGTTAATTAATAAAGTAGATTATCATGAGATAAAACTGAGCAAGCAAAAAGCCTCAAGACCTTAAAATAAAAAAGTTTCCAAATGTTGTGCGATTATGTATTCCAATTAAACTACCATTGAACAAAGCTGCCTCTTGCTGACTAAGACCTGATATTATGGCAATTCCTTGCTGTATCTACACATAGCATATAAAAGAGAAAAATGAGTTAGCAATAATGCGTATGATTCATAACTAACCAATATAGGTCATTTTTACTTGTCATTGTAGTTCCAGGAATTCAAAGGCTACTCTTTGTCTTTTCATTTTTTTTACAAGTAATATTTGGGTTTTTTGCTTATCATTGGGAGAAGTGTGGGTAAAAACTTGAATATAATTTCCTTTCAGTATATGAGCCTTTTGAATTCCTTTTGTTTTAAGATGCAGGAATGTAAATCCTGTAAAGACAAAAACTGTGTTGCTTATCATTGTATTCTCAGTTAAGCATAGAAGGTCCTTAATGCATATTTTTTGACTGAATAGTGAATGTCACAGAGATTTGAGAATGGAATTAGATCAGAATTCTTCTATAACAGTAGAGGATAATTTCATTAAAGAATTTTATCTACTTTGTTTATTTTTAGTGCTACTAATCAACAGAAACTCAAGTGCAAGGAATTATTTTCTTCTTATGTATACTATAATTGTTTACTGAACTCTACCAGGAATGAATGCCTATTCTTCTAGTACATGTATTGAAAAAAAAATACTGCAAAGTTTTTAATCACCTTTCTTTTTATAAGATTTAGGCATAGCCATTTCAATAAGTATTGTTGGTTTATTGAGTATAAGACACAAAACTGTAGTTTCATTCATTCATTCTTCTGCTTGTAGAAGACACTTAAAATGTCAAAATGATGTTGAACATAATTCCTCTCCTATTCTGACCGTCGTTTGAGTGCCTCTAAATGTTCTTACCATTTAACATGGCCTCTTTTCAGAGGAATGCATCTTCTGAGCTGATGCTTTTCCTAGGCATAAAGACTCAATTGGTGTCTCTCTCCACTACTTTATTGACTTCCTCTCTTTCCTGACCCCAACATCAAGTGACTTTTGTGCCAGATTCCCATTGACTTCAATAGGGATAGCACTGTGTTTGAGAGGCTGAAAAAGAAACCCAGAGTCAGTGAATGAGATGTAGGGTTTATTGAAGGGATTTACACACAGGTTGGACCAGTGGGGGCAGGCTGGACAGGAGAAGTGCAGCCACTTGTGAAAAGCATGCGATTTTTACAGCATTTTCACCCATCACCCTCTCTTTAGCAGTCTCCTCCTGGCAACCTTCATTCAACACAAAACAAAAGGCCTCCATCTCCTGTACAGCCCGCACTCCATGGAATGGGCCAGGGATTCAAATGTTCTTCATAGATAAGACACAAGAGTTCTTACCTCAGACCATAGGGTCATTCTCAGGGTATGCTTAACTTATTGCTGTCAGATGCATCTGTCACACAGTGATTAATCTGATTGACAAGTCTTTGGAGAACAACATGGATATGCTCACCTCAGCTTCTCCATTTCATATTTTCTCTTGTAGGAGCTAGATTCTTATCAGGAAGGAGCATTCTCTGCTGTTTCTGCAGGAACAAACATTTCTGTGCCTTCCGGAGCAATCTGCTTCAGTCCAGCATTGCCTGCGACTGGGGGATACATGTCCCAACTTTTTTTTTCTTTTTTTGAGATGGAATTTCACTCTTGTTGCCCAGGCTGGAGTGCAGTGGCTTGATCTCGGCTCACTGCTACCTCTGCCTCCTGGGTTCAAGCAATTCTCTTGCCTCAGCCTCCCAAGTAGCTGGAATTACAGGTGCCTGCTACCACACCAGGCTAATTTTTTTGTATTTTTAGTAGACAGGGTTTCACCATGTTGGCCAGGCTGGTCTTGAACTACTGACTTCAGGTGATCCACCTGCCTTGGCCTCCCAAAGTGCTGGGATTACAGGCATAAGCCACTGTGCCTGGCCTTCCCAATTATATAATAAACGTAGGAGTCAAATGGATGGTATTCTTCACCCTAGCATATATTAGTAATAAAGGTGATATTTTGATTCTCATCTTATTTGCCTTCTTTCTGTGGGAGTGTCAAGGTGTTATTTATTCAGTTCCCTCAGAACATCACCATTTTGTTACATTGGCCAGGCTCACTGAGAAATACGTTATAAAGAACAAAACTCCATGTGGAGTGATTAATGCCTGGGCTTCAGGCTTAGACTTTCATGTGAGCAGGGCATGTTGACCTGGTGCTGGGGCTGACTTAATCTGTAGTCACAGTAGGCGTAATGCCGAAGGCCCATTACAAAGGACACTTTCAGGGGCCCACAAAAAGGTTTTCATGTCTTTAAACTCTGAAGAAAAGAAATACATATAATCCAGCTTGGGTGTGTTCTTTATACCAATGCAAATGTAAAACGTAACTTTTAATATTTTTAAATAGCTTCTTAGAATTTTTCATGAAAGGAGCTTTGAAAGGCAAAAGTGCACAGGGCCCACAAAAGTCATACTTGCATTCCTGCTTGATGCCCTGTGGAGGCTTTTATTAGTCTGGTCAGCCATTTACCGTGGTGCAGTCGGCTTTTAACTGCTCTGACCTTAGTAAAGTGGTTCACGTGGATGTTGGTCTGATGGGTGCATGCACCTTATGGGCACTCTGCTGTGTCCATGGGTGAGTGGCCGCTGCTAATGAAGGTTGAATTACAAGCGTGAGAAGCTCTAAGCGAACAGCACGTGTACAGCATCTCTCTGAAACAGAGCTGTAAGGATATCAGCAAGGTTGCTCAGGGCACAGGTTGCTACAGCTTCCCCTTAGGGTACACTTGGCAAACATTTCCAGAGCGAAGGGCCTCAATAGGTGCTAGTGTGACACAAGAGGGAACGAGGAATTCATTATAGGGGAAGGTCTTTCTGTATACAGACCTTTTAGATGTTAGGACACAGAATGTATCTGCTGCTTTTACAGGACAGGATAGCTGACAGCTTTGTTCCTACCAAACAATAGCAAAATAAGATTCCACACTTAAAATTGGGATGCCCCAGATTCTGCACTGAGGTGCAAGATGCACTGTGGAACAATAACCTTGAATTCATGTGGCTGATCTGTGGGATCAAATATAAAAATACTGGAAGAATCAATAGATAAACTGTGAAGTGACATAGAGGGAATGAACCAAGCTGCTGGTCAAACTTGCACCACCCAGATTGAAGGAACATCCTTCAGATGATTGTAGAATTCAAAAGTGGTGAAAAGATAGTAGCTGGAGAAATTTACACCGGCCTCCCCAGGGCTCTCAGGGAGCAGGCATTAAAATTCCCCAATGCAGCTTCAGTTCAGGAGTTTGTTGAGGGCAATTTTCTAGGTGAACCAAAGGCGGAGAACTTGGTGAACACTTCCTCTCAATACTAGTTTCTTAAACCTAAGCAGTTCCGTAAGAAAAGACAGTGGCAGGAACTTCTGAGGCACAAGACTAAAAATGATTGGTTACCAGATTCTCAGGAGGCCATATTACCTTCTAGAGCTCACACATAAAGCTTTAGTATCAGAAATAGAGGTTCAAAAGGGAAATAGAAATTATGATGTTTTACTGGTTGGGAAGTAAAATATTTAGAAGGGCATGGGGCTCATGCCTGTAATCCCAAGACAGGGAGGATCGCTTGAGCCCAGGAGTCCAAGACCAGCCTGGCCAACATAGGGAGGCCTCGTCTTTGCAAAAAATGCAAAGATTAGCCAGGCATGGTGGTGCATGCCTGTAGTCCTAGCTACTGAGGAGACTGAATTGGGAGGATTACTGGCACCCAGGAGGTCAAGACAGCAGTGAGCTGTGTTTGGGCCACTGCCACTCCAGCCTGGGTGACACAGCAAGACCTTATCAAGCAAGCAAGCAAGAAAGAAAGAAGAGAAAGAAAGGAAAGAAAGGAAGAGAAAAGAAAGAGGAAAGAAAAAGAAGGAAGGTAGGGGAAGGGGGAAGGGAAGGGGAAGGGAGGGAGGAAGGAAGGAAGGAACTTTAAACAAGACTGGTGACTGGAACTGTCTTCATTGCATTCAAATCTCTGCAAAAAGACTTTAGTCACAAACACCACTCTCTGAAAGGGAAAGATTATGTACAGGTGGGCTTTCTTTTCCAGATATGGTAAATTTATAGTACTCGAATTAAGCTCTTGCTGAGAAATTTCTTCCCTTTAAGTTCACAATTGTAGATGCTGTACAATTTGGCATCTTTTGACAGACAATCTGGTGAAGATACAACCCAGATTTTGTTTTTTGTGTATCCACCCTCCTACACTTGATACTACTGAGTTTCTGCCTTGGCTTTTGGCAACACTGATACTGGGTGGTAGGAATGTAATTTTTCCTGGGATAATTGCCATCAGCAGAGGATTGGCTTGTTTTCTGCATTTGTTGGGTATGGGGCCAGGGCTGCTGATAATCTTATATGTCCTGTATCTCTTTGGACACTTTGATAAATGAGGAACACAAGAGACCTGGCATTGAGTGAATGCAGCTTTTGATGCCCTAATGGTATTACAGTCATTCAAATGAGAACAAGGATGGGAAGGCTGCAGGAATTCCAACTCTTTCCATTTCCTGAGAATCCCTCAGATGGAACCTGAGCAGAAAAAGAAATTAGGAAAATCATATTTGGATCTTAATTTAGCTTAAGATTTATTTGACTCTGGTAACTCACAAGATCAAGTGAATTTCATTTTGGACTCTAACTCCTTTATATGTTAACATGCTAAGGGATTCATCCCCTTTAAGAAATTTTGAAAGTTAACAATATATTGAAATATGCACAAAACAAGTATATATCTTAGCAAATTATTATAAAGTGATCATTCAAGTTTAAGAAATAGGGCATGGCCCCCTCCCTGTCATACCTCCTGACCTCCAAAGATAATCACTAACCTGGTAAACACTAGAATGGTTTTTAGCACCAAAATATGTATCCCTAAACACAATGGTTCACTTTTACCTTTATTGAACTTTATAAATGAAATTCTATGGTATTCTTTTTTGGTATGAGGAAACCATTTTCTTAACATGATGTTTGTAAAAGTCATATTTGTGTAGCTATAGTTTATTTTCATAATCAACTAAGTGCCTGGGCCTGGTTCACTGACAGTTTGGCTAAACACAAACCATATGGCATCCGTTGGGCTGCCTGGGCTGTTCAGCCTCAGTGCCAATGGTGCAAAACAGAAAATGAACGTGGTTACTCCATTCGATGGGTATAATTCAGTTCCATTCTCATAACTCTGGCCAGGACAGGATGGCCCTCCCCTGGATGAAGCTATTTTTACTGATTCTTGAGCTGTTGCCAATAGCCTAGCTGTTTGGTCTGCCCCTTGGAAAACTGCATACTGGCAAATTAAAGATACTCATTTAGGGGCCACAAACTATGGAAACAAATCACAAATAACAAATGAACCATCTGGGTCACTCATGGGCCTGTAAGGGCCCATCCTGATGAGACCAGTAAGATGAAACCAACTCAAGCTGCTGACTGAATCTGCACCACTCAGTTTTCCTTGATTCATTATCACACTGAACATGGCAACATTAGACTGCTGCCATCAGAGAATGGGGACTGTGATGCAGAGGCTACCACTGCCTCATACGTGGGACTCCTATCAGAAGGTGTCTAATTTGTCTCCCATAAGTAAGGCTGCATGGTGTGGGGCATGGCCCTACATACTCTTGGCAGACTATGTCAGAGCTTTGACCCTCTCCTGGAGCTATCAGTGGTGCCTCACCACCATTAACATTTTCTATTTGTGAAATGTTTTTTCCAATCTATCTTAGTCCATTGCCCATTTTTGCTATTACAACAGAATACCACAAACTGGGTAATTTATAATGAACAGAAATGTATATCTCACAGTTCTAGGGGCTGGGCAGTTCAAGACCAAGGCATTGGCAAGTTTGGAGTCTGGTGAAGGCCCCATTTCTATTTCCAAGATTGTGTCTTGAACACTGTGTCCTCCAGAGGGGAGAAATGCTACTTCTCATGTGGCAGAAGGTAGAAGGACCAAGAGAGGGAGCCCACTCCTGAAAGCTTTTATATTAAGGTGTTAAACCCACCAATGACGGGGAGCTCTTGGAGCCTAATCACCTTTGAAAGGCCTCACCTCCCAACCTCATTACATTGGCAATTAAATTTCAACATGAGTTTTGGGAGGGACAAACATTCAAACCATAGCACAATCCAGTCAGCTAACCATTGTGGCCCTTGAAGCTAATCTATGCCCTGTGTTCAGCTTTCTGGATTATTTTCAGTCTGACAGTGGTGTGCTTTTTATCAAAGCTCCTCAGCAGTGCATGGATAGTCAAGGCACTTGACAGACCTTCCATGCTTCCACGCGTCGGATATTGTTGAGCTTTGGAACAGCTCCCTCAAAAAATAAAAATAAAAGTAAAAAAAGACTTCTGACTTTATCTCCCTCCTCTCCTCCTGATCCACTGTGGTATGGCAGATTGGTCACTGAATGTGGCTATTTCCAAAAAAGGGACATCCACATCTGCCTCCTGGGTAATGATCAGAATGAAAGGGGTGGGGAGTGACATAGATGTGTTTTGAAAGCTGGGGATTCTGCCCTGAGCATTTCTGGGCATAATGCACCTTTCTTTTCCCATAATAGCAATCCAGGCCAACCTGGTAAGTACACCTTTCTGCTGGCAGCCAAGTCAAAAAGGGCTCCTGGTGATTTAAATTTAAGCCACATGGGTTAATTTTGGGGAGGATTGGCATGTTCAAAAATCATGAGGAATCCTGTAATTTGGACTTTTGTCCCCTCCAAACCTCATGTGGAAACTGATCCCCAATGTTGGAGGTGGAGCCTAACGAGGTATTTGGGTCATAGGCTGGATTCCTTATGAATGGATTAATGCCTTCCCGGTTGCAGGGAGTGTGGGGAAAGGGGTGAGTGAGTTCTCAATCTAATAGTTCCCAGGAAAGCTCGTTGTTAAAAAGAGTCTGGCATCTCACACCCTTTCTTGCCTCCTCTCTTCTCTGCCATGAGTGGAAGCAGCCTGAGGCCCTCAGCAGAAGCAGATGCTCATGCCAGCTTCTTGCACAGTCTGTAGAACATGAACCAAATAAATCTCTTTTCTTTATAAATTACCTAGATATTCTATTATAGCA
Source organism: Pan paniscus (assembly GCF_029289425.2). Classification (NCBI taxonomy): domain Eukaryota; kingdom Metazoa; phylum Chordata; class Mammalia; order Primates; family Hominidae; genus Pan; species Pan paniscus. The sequence goes on along the minus strand of NC_073252.2, from coordinate 174,001,087 downwards.
ACACAATCAGACTATGACAAGAATAATGATGACTCTTTGTGAACACTGCTTGTCAAGTCCCACTACAATGGCCCACAGAGGCTAAACTTGAAGATATAATGGGTCTTCCTGTTTTATAAAAATCCCTTTCTATCTATTGCATCAGACCCTTCTGGACAAAAGGTCTGAGTGTATGTAGTGGATAATTGGAAAAAAGGTAAAGATTGAGCTATTGGAATAGCTGCAACCTGGAAACATGAAGAGTGAACACCTTAGACCCTGGGAGGTATAGGAAGAGAGAGACATTAATGATCTTTCCCCTTCAGATCTGCCCTGAGTGCCTTCCTTATGAAGGAAAGGCCTGTTGCAGAAGAAAAAGAAAAATGGCCTGTTGCAGACTTTTCAAACCGTAGTAGGCAGCTTTCAGTTTAATAGGTCTGGCATCTCCAGCCTAAGGGCTCTAACCACAATTTGACCACCATTCTCCTTAACCATATCATAAATTCTGTTGGAAACAGCAGGAGATGGCTCAGTTCCTGCCTCCTTGTCAATGTCTCCAGATGTCTTCTGCACTCCCCACACTGAGCCATCAAGCAGTTTTTCCATGGAGTGGGCAAATGTCACCAGCTATGGTATGGATAAACTGGACAAGTTGCACTGACTGCTCTCAGGCAGTCCCTTCCAAAATAAGGACTAGATTCAATTATAAAATTAAACTGGGAAGCCTAACGCCACTAGGAAGCCACATTAGAGGCACTGTCAACCTGTGTTCCTCCATCCCCATATAATGTACCTATCACTTAGAGTGGCCCAACAGTTCGAACAATACTTTCTGAGGACACCATGAGAATTCATGGGGTTGCACAGTTTGTGTGGAAGCCATTCATAACCTTGCCTTCCTCCTGAAAACTAAGAGGATTGTACCTAAAGAATGATTTAGAAAAATACCACCAATAGATCATGTATCCCTCAGATGACTGCAAAGATCTCTCCAAAATGAAGCTATTCTTGATTACCTGAAATTTCTCCCCAGAGCAATTTTGCATACTCCGAGGGTAATTTTTCTCATTATTTATGCATATCTGAGGGTAACTATTTCTACAATGAGAGTCCTCCAATTAGAAAGGGTGATGCAAAATTTGCCCCGAACTTTAGCTAAAGTGATCAATGAAACCTCAGCACTGGAAGGCAGGTTTGTGGGAATTTGTTTGTGGGAATTGTTCAGCTGATGGGGTCCAGAACTCTGGGAGGAATGGTTAAAATCAATACTCTAGGCTGTCCTCATCCTATTGCTTGGAGTCCTGTTAACAGTAGTCTTCATTATGTTCTGTAGAAAACAAATTGAATATATTTGATCTTAGCTTCTGTTGATCAGATTAGTCACAAAAGTTGATACATCAGTGGACATAATGGGAAAATTTATTACAAGCCAAGATGGTGTAAAAAGGAGTGAATAAGATTGGCAGACAGTTCTCCATGGGTCTCGTATGCCTGTGCTTTTTTTTTTTTTTTGTGAAAGGGGGCTTGCTGCCTTTTTTATATAGGCTTATCCTTTCAAGGATATTTGTATAGCATATAGCTTGGAAGATGGAGGTAAATGTCTTTGGATCAGAGGGTGGGCTTGTTTTGTTTACCATTCAGTATAATAAGCGTAGTGATCTTCCTCCAGGGTAAAGTGTAGGTAAGCTTACTGCCCACTATAAAAGATCTGGGTTCCTAAATCTTGGAGTTCCTGAACCATGACATGAAACTACTGCATGCATGGCACATACAATAGTTTCATCCCTTTGTTGTTGCCCTGTGGGCAAGAGGAACTGATGCAAACACTATACTCTTGCTGCTTGCTGTGCCATGAATAATAAAGTCCTGTGACTTGAAATAAAGTGGCTGACCTAGCAGGCTAATGTGTTTTGTTAACAGCCACAAAATTATGGCAGCCTAACTTACTAGATTACAAATAGTGTAAAGTCTCACATTCTTCACAGTTCTTGACAAGGAAGATTTTTATTGTTTATTTTTATTTTTTCTTTATTTCTTCTAAAAAAAAAAAAGGGATCCATGTGCAGAGCGTGCAGGTTTGTTACATAGGTATACGTGTGACATGGTGGTTTGCTGTACCCATTGACCTGTCCTCTGAGTTCCCTCCCCTCACCCCCCCACCCCCTAACAGGCCCTGGTGTGTGTTGTTTCCCACTCTGTGTTCATGTGTTCTCAATGTTCAACTCCCACTTGTGAGTGAGAACATGTGGTGTTTGGTTTTCTGTTCCTGTGTTACTTTGCTGAGGATGATCACTTCCAGCTTCATCCATGTCTCTGTAATGGACGTAATTTCATTCCTTTTTATGGCTGCATAGTATTCCATGGTGTATATGTACCACATTTTCTTTATCCAGGCTATCATTGATGGGTATTTGGGTTGGAGTGGATCACCTGTGGTCAGGAGTTCAAGAACAGCCTGACCAACATGGTGAAACCCCGTCTCTACAAATACAAAAAATTAGCTGGGTGTGGTGGCAGGCACCTGTAATCCCAGCTATTTGGGAGGATGGTGCAGGAGAATCACTTGAACCCTAACCTTCTCTCCATGGGTCATGCCAGCCTTCTAGTCAATTTTGATGAGAGAACCTGGATACCTTGGTTGCCAGGGAAGGCTTCACACACTTATTATGCCTTTTTTTTTTTTTTCTGTAGGAGCCCCCCACAGCCTCTGCTTCTAGTTGGCCATCTTGGCCCCGCCTCCTCAGCATATGTCAGATTTTTATTTTTTATTTATTTATTTATTTTTGAGACGGAGTCTTGCTCTGTCACCCAGGCTACAGTGCAGTGGCACTGTCTTGACTCACTGCAACCTCTGCCTCCCAGGTTCAAGCGATTCCCCTGACTCAGCCTCCCGGGTAGCTGGGATTACAGGCACCCACCACTGTGCCTGGCTAATTTTTGTATTTTTAGTAGAGATAGCATTTCACCATCTTGGCCAGGCTGGTTTCGAACTCCTGACCTCGTGATCCACCCGCCTCAGCCTCCCAAAGTGCTGGGATTACAGGCGTGAGCCACTGCCCCCAACCCAGATTTTTATTTTTATTTATTTTTATTTATTTATTTTTGAGATACAGTCTCGCTCTTTCACCAGGCTGGAGTGCAGTGGCACGATCTCAACTCGCTGCAACCTCTGCCTTCTGGATTCACGTGATTCTTCTGCCTCAAACTCCGGAGTAGCTCCAACTACAGGTAAGCACCACCATGCCCAGCTAATTTTTGTATTTTTTTTTTTTAGTAGAGAAGGGGTTTCACCATGTTGGCCAGAAAGGTCTCAATCTCTTGACCTCATGATCCACCCGCCTCGGCCTCCCAAAATGCTGGGATTACAGGCCTGAGCCACCACGCCTGGCCCAGATTTTTATTTTTAATTAGCTTGCTTGGGAGTCACTGGGCTTCTTCAATGTGTGGATTGATACCTTTCATTAGATTTGCAAAATTCTCAGCCATTACATTAGCAAATTTTGCTGTTGGCCATTTTTTAAATCTATGACCTCTATTAAATATAAGTTAGGTTTTCTAATTATATCCTCAATTCCTCCTGTTCTTGCTTCCGTCTCTTTCATCTTGGGTAGTTTCTCCTGACATCTTCAGAGGTGCTAACTATGAGTTACATCTATCTGCTGATGATACACCCAACCATTGAGTTACTAATTTTAGATACTATGTTTTCTAGTTCTAGGGTTTCTCTTTTTCTTTTCATTTTCATTTTTTTCTTTTGCTTTAAATCTGTGATGTTCTTTATAAAGATTCCACTTTTCTGCTGAAATGTTAAAATTTGACCTCTATCTTTGTCAGCTTAATAAAATACTCAATACATTTATCTTCACTATCTGAAATACCTATGGGTCTATATCTGTTTGTGCTAGTTCTCATTCATATTGATATGTCTTTCTGTGTGTTTCCTTATTATTTTTGAATGAATCCTAACCCTGTTTGAAAAATATGTATAGAAAAATTTAGGCCCTAGAACATTACCTTCCTCCAGAGAGCATTGTTTCTTTTTGTTAGGTGCCTATGGGCACTAGCAATCTTGAATCACCTTAATCCAATTTCAGGGATTAAAATTTTATTGCCCATGCAGACATTGAAGGGGCTCATGTACTTCTGGCTTACTCATTCTTACTGCTAGATTTCAGCTCTTCTGGATGTCAAGTCTAAGTGTTCAGCATTCCATTTGCTATGGTCCTCAATCTTGGTAGGCCTGTTTCTTCAACTTTTATTTCCGCTTTCCTGAAGAGACTGTATGAGGATTGCTTTATCTCCCTGCCATCTCTTCCTCATAGCAAATGTTCCTGGAGCAAAAGTGGTCTCAGCAAAAACAAGCAATGGGAAAAGGATTCCCTATTTAATAAACGGTGCTGGGAAAACTGGCTAGCCATATGCAGAAAACTGAAATTGGACCCCTTCCTTACACCTTATACAAAAATTAACTTGAGATGGATTAAAGACTTAAATGTAAAGCCCAAAACCATAAAAACCCTAGAAGAAAACCTAGGCAATACCATTCAGGACATGGGCATGGGCAAAGACTTCATGACAAAAATGCCAAAAGCAATTGCAACAAAAGCCAAAATTGACAAATGGGATCTAATTAGAATAAAGAGCTTCTGCACAGCAAAAGAAACTATCATCAAAGTGAACAGGCAACCTACAGAAAGGGGGAAAATTTTTGCAATCTACTCATCTGACAAAGGTCTAGTATCCAGAATTTACAAGGAACTTAAACATATTCACAGGAAAAAAACAACCCCATCAAAAAGGAGGCAAGGGATATGAACAGACATTTCTCAAAAGAAGACATTTATGCGGCCAACAAACATATGAAAAAAGTTCAACATCACTGATCATTAGAGAAATACAAATCAAAACCACAATGAGATACCATCTCACACTAGTCAGAATGGTGATTATTAAAAAGTCAAGAAATAATAGATGCTGGTGAGGCTGCGGAGAAATAGGAACACTTTTACACTTTTGGTGGAAATTTAAATTAGTTCAACCATTGTGGAAGACAGTGTGGTGATTCCTCAAGGATCTAGGACCAGAAATACCATTTGACCCAGCAATCCCATTACTGGGTATATACCCAAAGGAATATAAATCATTCTACTATAAAGAACATGCACATGGATGTTTATTGCAGCACTATTTACAATAGCAAAGACTTGGAACCAACCCAAATGCCCATCAATGATAGACTGGATAAGGAAAATGTGGTACATAAACACCATGGAATACTATACAGCCATAAAAAGGAATGAGATAATGTCCTTTGCAGGGCCATGGTTGAAGCTGGAAGCATCATCCTCAGCAAATGAACACAGGAACAGAAAACCAAACACCTCATGTTCTCACTCATAAGTGGGAGTTGAACAATGTGAACACATGGACACAGGGAGGGGAATATCACACACCGGGGCCAGTGGGGGGTTGGAGGGTGAGGGAACGAGAGCATTAGGACAAATAGCTAATGCATGTGGGACCTAAAACCTAGATGATGGGTTGATAGGTGCAGCAAACCACAATGGCACACGTATACTTATGTAAAAGAAACCTACACGTTCTACACTTGTATCCCAGAACTTAAAATAAAATAAATAATAATAATAAAAATAAAAAAGTAATATAAAAAGGCACCTGAAAAAAAAAAGTGGTCCCAGAGTCCATGCTCTCCTCTTCGGATTTTCTATTTGTCCTGGATTCTTGGTCTGACGCTTTCTCATTTTCTTTATAGCTTTTAGATGCAACTAGAAGCATGGTTTAATGTTTCATCTAGAAATCATTGTCTCCAATGGGAGGTTTGTTCTGAATTAACTAGCCTGCCATTACCAGAACTGAAGATTTATTTATCTTTGCAATATAGTTTTTATTTAATTGCAGTATAATTTACACAGTGTAGAATTGCACACATCTTAAATAAAAATTTGTTGAGGGTTTTTTCCCCCAAATGTGTATTCCCATGTTACCATCACTGAAAGACAGATGATGTTCCAATATTCCTGGAAAGTTACCACATTTCCTCTTCTAGTCAAATCTCCAACTCATCCTACCCCCTGCAGCAATGTCCTTTAATTTCAATAGTCATATATTTATGTTGTTGACTTTAAACTTCATATAAAATAAATCATATAACGTAGTCTTGCTCAAAGTAAGTTTTTGAGATTCATCTACATTTTGCACATATTCGTAGCTTATTCCTTTTATTGTTCTACTGTATTATGTTATGTAAATGTACCAGAGTTAGTTTGTTTCCTCTTGATGAAAATTTGAGTTGTTTTCAGTTTTGGTTAATATGAATATATCTTTTATAAACATGCTCAGGATTCCTTTGAATTTTAATTTCTTGTGGGTAATGAGAGGCCATTCATATTTAAACTTAGGATATAGCTATGTTATTGGAGTTTCTTACACCAAGCTACGTACCAGGCTTCATCTTCCAACTTGGTCTTCAACAGTTGGTTTTACTTGTCATATATTTTGTTATTTCAAAACTTATTTATTTAACAAATTTTTATAAAGCACTTAGTATGTGCTAGACATTATTCCAAATACTTTTAAGTACTGACATATTTAATATTTAATCATTCTGACAACCTATTGAGATAGTTATTATTAGTATTCGCATTTTACGAATTATGAAATGGAGGCATAGAAAGGTTAATTAACTTCCCGAGGTCACAGGAGGAAAAGTGGGAGAGTTAAGATTCAAACCAAGGTGCTCCTCCTCCAGAGGCAATGCTGCCTTTCTAGAGATGTTCATATGTGGCAAGGAATGCCTCCAACATAATATCATATAACCTTAGAATAAATGACCAGGCCCCTTTCATATGCTGCAAATGTTCTTTATAGTAAACCATTGCACAAAAATTAGGTACATATAAAATGTGCTCATTTGAGTAGCAAGGTTGGTAAACTGAAGAGACTCTCCACAAGTCAAATATGGGCAAAGCGTGCTTACCTGTTGACCCCATTCGGTTCCTCACGAATGTTTCCTCACTTGTTCGGGGAGCGAGTTTTCATTCTCTCCGTGTATGAGTTGCCAAATTCATGTGATAAATATGCAAGAGGCTGAAGAGTTCAGTCCCTTCAGTGTTCTTGTGCAGTCTGCCTTCCCTTGCCATTCACAAAAAAAATCTGATCTTGGTTTCATGGACCTCAGTGTAATGATGTTCATCTTTGTTGGTCTTTGCAAAACACTGCCAAAGCCCACTACTGCCTTTGGTGATATTACAGACAGAGGCCAGGCGGGGGAGCTCCCCAAAGGACTCTACATAGAAAGTGTGACCAAGCCAAGCTCGGAGGCAATTACCATTAAAAAAAAAAAAATGAAGCCAGAATGTAACTGGAAAGCAAAATAGAGGCTTGAGAATTGTCCAAGTGAGAAAGACAAGGAGAGAATATAAACATTAAACTAATGCTGAGGTCGGTGGACAAATAAAGGCTTCACTCGACTTTTTATTGATTTGACATTCTGGTACTAGATAAAGGAAAGAGCAAAACAAAGTGCAGGATCGAGAGAAAATCGATTGCTTGAAAGACTGGGTATTTTACTTGCTGCAAGTCCCGACTGTGTCAGCTGATGAGTTTAACACTATGAGAGCACAGTCCTCACCTGCCTGCTCGCTGCTGCAATCCCCACACTGCTGTGTGCCCTATAGCACCTGGCACACGGGAACCGCTCGAGAGATGTGTGTGAATGAAGGAGCCACATCTTGACTTGCGACGCAGAGCAGTAAGCTGCAGTTATTTGGTAGCGGTAAGCTGGAGTTTGAAAAATTACTCTGGGGCAGGTTTGTTTACTGTTTTTGAAAAGGATAAAATCAGGGGCTCACCAGTTGCGGGGCTGCCTTTAAAAGGAAATTAAAAACGCAGTGCATATTCTCATACACCCTTCCAATGGGCCTGTAATATAACTATTTTCCTGTTTTCATAGTTGAGAAAACAGGGTCAGAGGGATTAAGGAACTTGCCCGAGTTCACACGGCTCATAACTAGAGCAACTAGTTCTTCTGAAGACCTTGCCCTGCCTGCCTACCACTTTCTGCTGACTTATCCTGATTTTCCTGGGACATACAGCATGTCAGCTGCTAGATGCTCATCAGAGCAAATGTCGAGGCTTTAAGGTGGCCGTGTAGTTTTTGTTGTCTTCATTTCCCTACTGGTACAACTTCAGTTAATTCACGGGTTGCGTTAGGGTTACAGTAATATACAACAAGATGTATTTGCTGTTACTATTCTTATTATCATTGCCACGATCACATCTTCAGGTAAGAGTTCCCAGTTCCAGAGCCTTGATTTCTTAAATCAGGAGCCATGGATGCCAGTGTGGGATATGTTTTATTTCTAAAACCCAAAATATCTGCTGTCTTCCCAGGATATATCAAACCATTGAGTGACTTTGTTATGGAGCCTGGGAAGATGAAATTACTCAGAATATTTGTGATGTCTACATTTCTTAAGAAGTTACAGCTATCTTTCATACCATGGAGAAAAAATACATCATTTGTTTTATATATAATATTGGTTATGAATTCTGATTATAGAAATGGACATATTTCCTAACACCAGAGGGGGGCTGATTGATTTCCTTTATATAGCTACATGTCTACAGTAGGCAGTGAGTATAGTACTATTGGAAGTTGGACATTTCACTAGACAAGCACACAGTAAAATTTCAGTGCCTGGCATGCAACAGATTCTAATTTAACTTAAATAACAAAGTAATAGTAATAATTACAATGTAGCTAATATTTGTTGAGCTCTTACAGTGCAGGCGAGTGTGTGCTTCATATGAATTATTGCATTTAAACCTCCCAACATGTGAAGTAGATACTTTTATCATGGAACTCTTTACAGGTAAGGAAGTGGAGGTGCAGAGAGGGTTACCAGATCGTCCAAGATTACACATCTATGGTAGAGGCAATACTTGAACTTAGTTTATGTTTTACTACACTGGGTAAGATATTTGAAATTAGAGCAAGGTTGAATATGTAGTATCCTTTTCACATATTATTTTATCCCATTAAGCTTAACAAGGAAAAGATGAAGCCCAGCTCATTTTCTGTCTTCTGTACACAGGTGGAAGAATAAATTCTACCTCCTGCTTGCCTCGCTGCAGTGGGCATGAGGGAGAGGGGACTCAGCCAGATGCTGAATTCCCTGGAGAGCTGACAGGTTCCCAATTTCCAGGTTTGTATTATTGCCTGCAAGTATGAAGATGGGAATATTACCAGCTAGTGCATGACTAGTGCTTATCTTCCTTCCTCCAGGATAGAAGCACCAGAGGCTAGCAGGGACTAGCCCGAGGCTGAGTGGTGGTCACCAGAGTGACTCCTGCAGCCCCAGCAGACATGTGCTGAGGCTCCCCTTTGCTCATATTCTATGGGATCGTAGGGAGCTGGGAGATGGAAGCATGAAGAGTACTAAGTTGACTGTGTAAACTGCTGGAGAAAGGTGAACTATGTACTAGTATTGCTCATGTTATATAAAAAGTATTAAATTTATAAGTCTAATAAGAACATGTTTAAAATATAATTTTTTTCTCTAAAATTCATAACTGCAGTTAAAATAGATTTGAAATGCATGCACACAAGGCAGTACTTATGTTGTTAAAGAAACTGTAATCTTAGAATCCTAAACAGGGTCCTCCTAGACCCCAATTTTATTAGCCAATTGGCCATGTTCCAGGGTAAATGATATATTTTACCTCAAGAAATGATCATTATTAATTCATACACGTGTATAAGAATGCTGATGAAATTGCTATGCAGGGCCTGATGCGGAGGCTTATGCCTGTAATCCCAGCACTTTGGGAGGCCGAGACGGGCGGATCACCTGAGGTCAGGAGTTCGAGACCAGCCTGGCCAACATGGTGAAACCCTGTCTCTATTAAAAAATACAAAATTAGCCAGGCATGGTGGCATGCGCCTGTAATCCCAGCTACTCAGGAGGCTGAGGCAGGAGAATCGCTTGAACCTGGGAGGTGGAGACTGCAGTGAGCCCAGATAGTGCCACTGCACTCCAGCCTGGGCGACAGAGTAAGACTCCATCTCAAAAAAAAAAAAAAAAAAAAAAATTGCTATGCTGGAAGTACTGGAAAGATCACTGTGGCATCATTTCACTTCTAATGTGGTCCCACGCTTTGGATCTTCAAAATGATGTCATTGAAAGTTTTCCCTTTCAATAGTCTTTTAAATATGTGGTTAGTTAAAATGAGATGGTTAGAACAAATTCTTAATCATAGAAGATTTGGGTGAGGCACATCAGCTTTGGCCCAGTGACATACTCCACTATTTAGCCAAAGGCTATTTATAACCTACACAGGGCACAAATGTACACTGTAGATCACAGGGTGTGGCTACCTCAGAGGACAGTGGTTAAACCAGGCAATTATCCATGTTTCAACACTAACATCTGAATAATAACCTGAGAGGCACTGCAGGGCAAAAAACCTGGGTGGGAATCTCAGTACTTCCACTTCAAGATGTATAATCTTGTGCAAATTCCTTACCTTCCTTCAGTCTCTGTTTCTTCATCTGTTGTACAGAAGGGATAATGATACCCGCTTCATAATTTCTCTTTACAAGGACTCCAGAAAATATAAATATATCAGGGGTTTTTTTTTCCGTACAAGTGAGAGAAGCCCTCAATTCAAATTGATTTGATTAACAACAGCAAAAATGACTTTATTACTTCATATTACTGTCAAATCTATATTACTGTCAGATCAGCTACTTCAGGTGCAACTAACTAGATCCAGGTGCTCCAATGAAGGTACCGTGATGCTGCCTTTTCAAATCTCAGCTGTGCGTTTCTTTTTATTGGCTGAATTCCTAGGCGAGCTATTTCTTTACTGTCAGTTATACCTCCAGCATCTTTAAGCTTAGATCTTGCTATCTTAGCCTCCCCCTGCAGAGGAAGAGCACTTTTTCCAAAACTCCAGCAGAAGTCCCAGAAATATCTTTCTTGGTTAGTTTTGGTCAAGTAACCTTCTCGAGAGCCGGGAGATAAGTACATGGACTTAGGTTGGGCAAGATATGATCCATTAAAGAAATGCTGGGCTTATAAGAAAACAAAAAACCAATTTCCTAACATTTCATTCTAATAAACTGTGTAGAAAATTTCTTGGCATATAGTAAGAATTTTAATGATTTTAAGAAATCTATTTTTTAAACTCTTATATATGCAGAACTACCAGCTTTCAGCCAAGTTTTTCTGGACAACATATATATATGAATAGAGCTCATTTAACCTAAAGCAATTTCTAGTTAGGGCAGATCTCAATATGTGATGTTTGATGTAACTCAATTTTTAGGATAAAGGCTGTTCTGTGTTCTGGGGAAAGCTAGTGATCTTCTCCAAAGAACCTGGATGCAATCTAAGTTAATGACCCTTTTTGTGGCTAAATATCTTTTTGATGGATTATCACAATGCTAGCAGAAATTACTCTTTTGTTCCATCATACTAGTAGTATGGCAAGAGACCAAATGAACATCTAAGGACTTCATTTGCCTTTATTTTTTTTTCTCACGAGATTTCACAAAACAAAAAAAAATGAGGATTATGTTTTCAGTAGTGTTTTAAATGCAATAGTGAATATATTACCGTGACAACTTGCATACTTTTCTCTCTTTCCCTTTATCAGCCATCATTGGCCTTCAAATTTATGGGTATATGACTTTTCTTAGTTTGTATTCACTGTATACAAATTCCCCCCTAGTAGGATAGTCCAACAAAATAGCTCTCACCCAAACTTTCCCCAGCCAATACTATAAATAATAATTATGTGATAATTACAATCTCTAAGCGAGCTTATCCTTCATCAATAATTATGGATCTCTCATAGAAACCTGAGACATGAGTGCCTGTGATTCTGCTGTGAATATATTAATTGTCTATGACAGAAGCATTATGTCATAATATCTAAGTTTGCATCAGGAGTTATGAAAATGTGTTTTGCCTTTATAAAGTATCCATTTCCATTAGTGCAGCTTGGGGGTAAGTGAAGATAAACAGGATCTACTGAATGGAGATAAGGCTAAATTCGGTTTTTCTTTCCCTCTAAAGAATTTAACTTGAAGTGTAAACACTGCTGTTTTTATTTCAAATTCCCATGTATTCTGAACATCTAAGGGCTTCATTTGCCTTTATTTTTTTTCTCATGAGATTTCACAAAACAAAAAAAATGAGGATTATGTTTTCAGTAGTGTTTTAAATGCAATAGTGAATATATTACCTTGACAACTTGCATAATTTTTTCTCTTTCCTTTTATCAGCCATCATTGGCCTTCAAATTTCTGGGTAAATGACTTTTCTTAGTTTGTGTTCACTGTATACAAATAATCCTCAACAACCCTGTTCTAGGGCTAGGAACATGTCACCATTATGCTGAACATTGGCAACCTTGCTGTTTGAATGTATCCCTGTGGTTTTGTTTTTTGGAATATTAGGAATAAAAAAAGTCAATTAGAGCCTTTAGATGTCTACCAGACATTTTTTTAAAGGGCTGGGCACAGTGGCTCATGCCTGTAGTCCCAGCTACTACAGTGGCTGAGGTGGGAGGACTGCTTGAGCCTGGGAGGTCGAGGCTGCAGTGAGCTGTCATCATGACACTGCACTCTCCAGCCTGGGTGACAGAGCAAGACCCTGTCTCAAGAAAAAAAAAAAAAAAAGGTCATCGAAGGTGGGTCACTATATTTCCCTCCTGTTAAGATTTAGCAACTGGAAAGCACTAGAAACACGCAATTTTTATTATATCCCATTGATATTTTCAATCTAATAGCTTGGATCAATACTGTAGCTAAGTCAAAATAGTTTAGCCCCATAATCTCTAGATGCAAAATTCCCTCTTTTATGAGAATTTAAAGGCTAATCTGGTTATATTTGAAAGTCATTTTCCTATTCAACTTCTGAGTGACATGAAGCGAAGTCCCTAAAACACAGCAACAATTCGTGTAGTACTCTGGGACACTGAAGGAGAAGAGTGAGCAAGAGACTCGAAAGGAGGAAGGTGGGGAGTCCTAGGGGTCGGCTGTACAGTCTGTCCTCTGATACCTGCATGGAGGTGAGAAAAAGAGGCAGTTCCTAGAAAGGTGACAGCAGGAGGAAAGCCAGGGAGCCTTTCTTCTTCAGGAGCTGCTGTGAGGATCATCCCCTGAACACTGATGTCCTGATTCCCACTCCATTATTTTATTAAAATACTGAGTTGAAGGTCATCAGTGAACTTCTTCTGGCCAGACTCAACATCCTTTCCTTTATCCTCATCCTTTTGTTAGGTTGGTGAAAAAATAACTGCGATTTTTGCCATTAAAAGCAGTTGCAAAAACCGCAATTACTTTTACACCAACCTAATAGTTCTTAATCATTGGACCCTACCTTGAACGCTCAATGTTTTTTAATGTACTAACTCTCAAGTACCTTACTTGGCTTTCTGTTGTTTTAGTGGAAACCACTCACCAACACTTAGCTTTGAATAGTCCAACGGTATTAGCCCCTCTTTCTTTATTCCCACTTAGTAAGCGCACATAAAGTTCCATCTTATTTAATCATCGTAGCATGTATGCAGCTTACTGGAGTAATTTAGGTTCCTGATTACATATAATCTTGTATGATCTCTTCTGTGTGTGTCGTGGGTGGGGGCAGTATGTGTATGTGTCTGTGAATCTGTGTGACTCTGTCTCAATCTCTGTATGTATGAGTCGTATTTGCTCAATCAGATTGTAAGTGCTTAAAAATAGAAAATTTTAGAGGCAACTTGAGCATGTATTTTAGTTAGAACTATGTTCAAATAGTGTTGTTCTTTATAATTAACTTTTATAGGTCTCTAAAGCTCTCTGAGCCCAACTTTTCTCATTTTTAAAATGTGAATAATAATATTCACCCCCTAAGATGAAATAAATTCATAAATAAATAAATATATGCATGTAGCATCCAATGTACCCTCAATAAATGATTTTTCCTATGTTTTAACTTTTCTCACATCATTCATTCTAGTACTACAATGTTGAGTTCAGTTTCAACACTTTAGTTTGACTGATTGATCGAAGCTAACAAAATTAGGAAAGTTGAGATATACTGAGCTAATCAACTAGACCTTGCTACCACAGTCTCTCAACATGGTATATTATAAAAACATTTATCTCAGTAAGTCACTTCAATGACTAATCAATATTTTATTTTCCTGACGAAATGAACATGCCAGGAAAATAGATGCACAATACTTTTAATGTGGTTATGTGTCTTTTAAGTATTAACAGAGTTGTTCATAGTGTTATTTGGAAGCGTTTATAATATGAAAAATACAGCATCTAATTTCCACTTGAAGAATTCATATGCTATGAGTCATTTTATTTGGGCTTAATTTTTATTTAGTAATTAACAGACTCAGAGATGGTGAAATTTGCTGAGGGAAAGTATACCAACAGAACATACAAATGGGAATCAAGTAATTCATAAAAACAAAACCTGATATCTTGACATAAAATCCTAAATATTATACTGTAGTTTTTTGTATTAGTAAAACTAGAAGGATTTAAACTTAATGCACCGATGATTCCAGCCTTAGTGAAATGAAAATGTTTCTTAACCCCAAAGAATCCAGGCTCCTGATTAGCTCATGCGAAGACAATTATTTATGATAGCACTTACTGGTAAAGAGAAAGGACTGAAACCTTAGATGGGCACTTAGACGTGACTAAGGCGGGTTTTATTTCTGATCCCGAAGCACTGAAGGGGAAGTCTGCAGTGACTCAGAGCACTGTGATGGCCCAGCTGTCCACGGGCATACCTCTCTAGTGTGGAGTCAGGCATCATCATGCCAGAGGGAAGACTCACCATAGAAGAATCAGCATGTATTGACTCAACTGACACAGTCTTACCAGTAGTGAAAGAGAGGAACATTTTTTTAATCTTCTATTTGAAGTTAATTTTCACTGACTCCCAAAGCACATATGAAATGGCACACTGGGTCTAATTAATGTCTGCCTAGCCAGTATTCTGCCTCTGAAAATGATACCAGGGGCCATTTTCATAAGAAGCTTGGTAATTTCTTTCTAATATATAGATCTAACTATTATTATTATTATTTTCTGAGAGCCATTCATTCATTGGGGAAAGAAGCAGCCTGCTTTATTTGACATATTTATTTTACAGCCATTTCTCCTGTGTTGGAATGTGTCAGGTAAATCTGTCCAGTCAGTTAAGATACTCAGCATAAAATGGATACACCGAGGGAGAGAAGCACACAACACTTACTAGTATGACCAGTCATGGGTATGCTCCTTATTCCAAGAATGGCCACTTCTATTTTCTTATGTTTGTTTTTT
The DNA here is from genome assembly GCF_029289425.2 of Pan paniscus. Classification (NCBI taxonomy): domain Eukaryota; kingdom Metazoa; phylum Chordata; class Mammalia; order Primates; family Hominidae; genus Pan; species Pan paniscus. The sequence continues at coordinate 173,985,747 of NC_073252.2, read as the reverse complement.
GTTATTTTGGAACTTCTCAAATGAATTAGGAAGCAAGTACCACAATCAACAGGCCCCAAACCCAGTCATAGAAATATGTAACTAAGCTCCCTGTAAGAAATGATATTTTGTATTTTGGCATATCATTTTTGGCTTAAATGCCAAAATATTGCTGCTGTATGTCATTTTCTTAATAATTTATTCTATTTCTCTTTTAAAATATAAGTTGCCTAAGGATACCTATATACAGATGCATTTCATTAATGAATAAAACATATTTGGGTTAACAAAGATTATAGGCCTAAAATGTATATTGTTTTCCTTGGTTTTGGACAGTCTTGATGAAATGCATATGTTTACTTGATAATTCTTTTGGATATGTCTTTTCTGACACCTCCCTCCCAGGTTTACATGCTTCCTCTTTGTGCTCCCTTAATACCTGTTTTTACCTTCTTTATATTTACCTGATTTCTTTTCCATTTCCTCCACTAGACTCTAAGTTCCTTGTGGCAGGGACCATTCTACTTGTCTTTGTCACTTCAAAATCTAGCAAAGGGTTTGACACATACCAAGTTCTTAAAAAGTGTCCATTGGATGAAGGAACCATGTTAAGTTATTAATCTGTGATGTTCCAGTGTAACGACTTGTAAGAAAAATGTTTTTTTCTTAATCAGTAAAAATAACATAATTGGTTAATTTGATGGGTAGTCATTAAAATACAAGCCATGGACTGTGTACTGATTTAGCTCATGGTCTACAAATAGTACAGTGCCATTTTAAAGCCTTAAATGATAGACAACTTTACTTGATATGAATATCATTTACATTAACAATGGGAACCCCATACACTGTCTTCAAATTGTTCTTGATAACTAAATATATAAAATGGAAAGGATATGCATATATATTTCAATATCTGGATTTTGAAATTTGGAGCACAGAGGTGGAGTGTCATTTTATATTGAGAATGGAAAGTCAGGAGACTTGCGACACGTGATGCAATTGCTTCCATGGAATATTTTCAGACCAATAGGAGTTTGCGAAGAACTTTTATGGAGTGTATAAATATTTTGAGCTGTAGGCATCACTACCAGCTGATATTTTCTTTCCTCAGGACCAGCTGTTCAGGAGCATCCCGGACGAGAGCCAGGCACATTTGAGACTTGGATCCAACTAAAGACCGCCGCAGATTCTTCTGCAGCAATGTCGGTGTTAGAAGAAAATCGGCCGTTTGCTCAACAATTATCCAATGTCTACTTTACAATACTTTCGCTGTTCTGTTTTAAGCTTTTTGTGAAAATCAGCCTTGCCATCCTCAGTCATTTCTACATAGTGAAAGGCAACCGCAAGGAAGCGGCAAGGATAGCAGCTGAATTTTATGGAGTAACCCAAGGACAAGGTATGTTTATGATAATCCTCTCTTGTTTCAAGTGGAGTTTAACTTTCATCTGATCCACAATTACATGTTTTCTTTTTAGACTGCTTCAAGGTAAATATTTTATAAACTTTTGTTAAGGGAAATACTTGTAACTCACTTCGTGGCTTTATAAAAAGGAAAATTACTTTTTTAATGTAAATGTTTGGGTTAAAATCAAGGTATCACTGCAAAAGAGATTAAGGAAGGCATACTATATATATAATAGGAATATATATATGCAATAGAAATATATCTATTCCTATTGAGAAACATTTTAAAAAGTTAAACATTTGATCTGCCAAGTCATAGTATTAGAGATTAGTTTTAGAAGTAATTGACTGCACTTCAGTCATCCTCTAATGTGTACCTGGATTGTATAATTTTAAATTAAATCTTTAGTTATGTGTAAAATAATTGTTATTAAAAAGAGGGGATTTCAAGATTTGGTTTCTCACAACTTTAATAAGATAACCGTTTGACTCTAAAATAAAGCACACACACAAAGAAGATTGACGGCATGTGTTTTTCTGATGGAATTGTTACTGCTCAGCTCAGTTTGTAAAAAATTGGTTATAAAAGGATAGAAACATAATTAATACATTTTATATGTGTGCAGCCAAGTGCATCCATGTTCTTTAGAAGAAATTGTGGTATGAAACCAAATGAGAAACAATATTACCCATAGACTTCAGAAGGTTGTAAAACCATTTAGGTTCTATTGGGTCGGTACTCTAAAAAATAAAAATGACTCATATGGCAGGCTTTAAAGTGCCATTTTTAAATTCTCATAGTCTTCAGATTCATTTCTGATTTGAAAATCAACAGGCATGCATGAATATTTATAGCCCAAATACCTCCAAAACAACTTAAATTGTCAGCATTGAAATTTACTATCACACAATTTAAACATGTAAACTTGAAAGAAAAGTCTCTTAGAGTAGAAAGCTTGCCTTCTTAAAATCCATGTTCCTACATTTTTCAATGTGGGATGCGACTCATTTTAAAATCTAGGTTACTCTATTAGTACATGGAAAGTTGAGTGAAGGTGGAAAATCTTTTTTAGTGTGTGAGGTAGATAGTGAGTACATGTTTCCTGAGGAAGACTGCAATTTGCAACATGAGGAATTGATGTTCTTATTCAAAATGAGGAAAATTTAAATGTTCATAAGAATCTCTTTAGGGAAAGATAAAATCTCAAGTAAATAGGCTGTATTTAACCCTTTACCTACCACCTCTGCCTTAGAACAGAGAGAACTATATTTTATACATTTATGGAGACTGGGGCTAACATTATCGCCCAGGCTGGAGTGTAGTGGAGTGTAGTGGCTCAATTCTCACTGCATCCTTGAACTCCTAGGCTCAAGGGATCATCCTGCCTTAGCCTTCTAAGTAGCTAGGACACACAACCATGCCTGACTAATTTTATTCTTTGTAGAGACAGAGTCTCAACACTGTCCGCCTAAGGTGGTCTCAAACTCCTGGGCTCAAGGGATCCTCCTGCCTCAGCCTCTGAAAGCTCTGGAATTACAGGTGTGAGCCTCCGTGCCAGGCCTGAACTATATCAAAATGTGACATATACACTATGTGATTAATCTGTACATAAAAAATTTAGTTGGCAAATGGAATATTTGTGTACAAAACAGCAAACATAGAAAACTAAATTTTAAAACAAAAGCCATATTTGCAGATACACGAGTAAACAGCTTACATGATCATAAAGTGGTAAAATTTACCCTCATGGGCGGCCTGTAGCACATTACTTCATAATCAGATCTTGTCTATGTATTATGAGAATTTCTCTACATTAACACATGAAATATTGCCTAAACAGAAGAAACTTTTTTGTGGGTTGAAAAGAGTTTTAGAGGAGGCCATGGAAGCTCCTTTTTGTACATATTTTCAAATAAAAAGAAACACTCATCCCCTCATTAGACTGATCTTAGTGTGCTTATGCTGGGAAATCATGGGAATATATGCAATGGTTTCCACATTCCCATATACTTTTAGGATTCTGTTTTAAATTAAATTAGAATTCTAGGATTTTTTGTCTCAAGAAGGAAAGAAAAAAGGAAATCAATATCAATAGGAAACACTTTTCCTGGAAATATAAAATGGAAACAAAGTTTTTACAAATTTTGTTTTGTGTTATTTTTAATGTTAGATGTATTTAACAAAAATTTCCCCTCTAATATCATGCATTAATCTGTATATGAAACAATAGAATATAGTATTATAATTTTAATTCAATATAAGCATAATTTGTTTCTAATTTTATTTTAACATTAAGAGAGCAAATCAGGTACCTTATAAAACTCTTTCTTAATCTTCTAAGCATTCATTCTTTCTTGCCCAGGAAAATTATTACTTTCTACATTTTAACATAGCTTTTTCTTTTATTTACTATAAGTAAACTATTTTTTATTTTGTTTGTGTCTTTATAAGTCACTAATTAGGCTTAATTATCTCTGTTTAATCCAGCAATTTCCTCCTTCCTGGGAGAGATTATCACCTTCATTCCACTTTGAATTGGGTTTCTCATTCCTACTTTCAAGGCTTAGCCAGACTGCTCCCCAACATTTCTGATGTGGAGTTGCCAAATTCCATGAAATAAGAGATGGCGTGTATTATTTTCATGTCTTTCATAATCACCGAAGACCCTGTTGACAACATGCTGGATGCCCTCCCCATGAGCAGTAGTACTTTGGTGTGAAATAAAAGCAACTGTTAATTTTCTTAGATATTATTGCAAATCAGCTGATTGTATTAGACAAATATCTGGTGTTTTTTTTTTAAAGCTCTTTCCTATCAGACTTGAGACCAAGGTATGATTACCCATGAGAATGCTGAAAAGCTAAATGGTATCTAAAAATAGCTTAAGATATTTCCTTCTGGATCCTTTTGCTATTTCATTAAACTTTACAAATCTATCTTTTCATCTCTAAAGACTTTTATCACCCTCATCATCATACTGCAGGGGCCTATTCTTTGCTTTGCTTTTTTGTATAACTACCTCCTGTATCATCCTTCCTGCTAAGTGTCCTGATTACAATCTTTATGTATCAGAGGCCTAGTCTATTCTTGAAGCTAGCTCTTTACTTTGAAACCAACAGGGAGACTACCAGGCTTTCAAGACTACACTGAAATATTACACAGTATACAGAGAGAATGAGGATGTGGAGAAATGTGTTAATTTGGTGAAATCATACCAAAGGCCTAGAAGAAGCCATAAACTTCTTGACTCCCAAAGATACTTCAAGAGGCAGCTCTTCTCTTCTGTTAAGGGCAACACTTTTTAAGTTCTGTGTTAGACTCTGAAGAAGTTTAGCAGTTTTTGCTACAAATGGACAAGACAAGTTCTAAGCATTGATTTTTTTGAGCACCCATGATATCAAGACACTGAGGATATGGTATACATAAAAGACAAAATGTATTATTGTTCTCATCCTTAAGTTTACATTCTAATTGAGGAGATAGGCTATCTACAGATAATAGTCACTTTCCAGAACACTCACTGCCAAATGACTCTAAAGAATGAATGGGTCATTTTCTAATCTGTACTTTTAGAGATACCTTCAAAGAGGAAGCAGAGCTTGAGGTGACTCCAGGAATGAGCAAGGCATGGATTTATGGGCGCACATGGACTGTTGGGAGTCAGTAGATTTGGCTGGAGTGGAGAGTTCATGCAGTAGAAAAGTAACAATAAGTTGGGCCCAGATGTGAAGGAATTTGAATGCCATGCTAAACAATTCAGACTTAACTTTGAAGGCAGTAGGAGTCATTGAAAGTTTTTGGTATGAAAGAAGGTGGGAAAATAAAAAAGGGTATGTATTAAACCATAATTTAAAGTAGATTTATATAGTAATATTCTGTGGAGTTGGACGAGAGAGATTTGAAATAAGTTGACCAGTTACGACCTTGCCATGAGGAGATGAGGACCTAGACTAGTTTGGTAATAGTGGTACGGACAGAAAACATAGAATGACAACAAAAAATAAAGGCAAAGAAAAGAAAGAAAGAAAGAATCTGATGATGCCTGTAAATAGCATTCAAATAGCCTTTAAATTGGCAGAAAGAGAAAATGTTACCTTAGAGTAACATTTTCACATATTACTTTTTTCATTTTAACATAGCTTTTTCTCCCAGAGTTAGATACTAACATGTCAATCAGAAGACTGATAAGCCACACAGGTCAAGTCTGCAGGCAGCCTCCAGCCAAGGCCACCCCTTGAAAGTGGACCCTTAGAGCTTGGTGAGTCTGGTAGGTTACATACCTATCCCTACTGGGAAATATCAAAGTAAATCAGGAAGTAATGGAGTTAGAATCTGAATTCTAGTCTTGCATTTGATTTATTTAATGTATTCTTTTCATTCCAATTTATATTTTTAAACACCAAGGCTTCTGATTGTGACTTGGCTCCCATCTTGATCTTCCCACAGAAAGAAAATGTGCCAGCTTGCCCTCAGGACTGTTTTAGTCCATCTGGCATTTATAGGTCTTATTGCAAATTAATATATTTGCATCTTGATATCAATCAACAGTATTTTGTGTTCGTTGAGTTGTAAGTCCACTTCTGAGATGTAAATTTACTCCAGCTTTGCTGACAGATTTCTGAGCCTGCAAGGCCATGGACCAAATTTTGGATTGTGGAAAATTCATCAGGATAACGTGTCTCTGTGAGGCTGCTTGAGAAACAATCTGGTGACACTCAAGCTCTTCAGGCACTCCTTTCACGGTTGAGATTTTATGTAGAATACACAATGTATGTAGAATCATCATATAGAATATTTATGCTTGTGATTTCATAAGTTTTGTTTTAGGGTTGCCATTAATCATGCAATTTTTTTTTGTCAAGTCTGTGGTAGACACTTGGAAATACGACATAGTATAAATGTGTGACCTTAAGCTGAATGGCAGGTGAACTTGGCATTTTGGAGAATAGTGTAACCTGGATAGGAAAAGCGGTAAGAATTTGATGTAATATCTTTTTTTTCTCCATTAATAAACTCCATCCTAGGTTTAAAAGCAACTTTAGGAATTTAGCTTTACAGCAAATGCTAGCAATAGAAGCAGTAGTATTCTTTATACCTGTTTCTGAGGAGCAACTTGTTTCCTGTGACTTTTGGTGCTGCTGGTTACCTCTGCATGAGATTAGTTATCTTAGGGACATTCTGAGAATCTCAGCAAAGAATCTGTAGCAAATCTGTAGGATGACTTCTTAATAATATATTTATTATATAAAGGTAAATATTCTCAATATGTGGAAGTTTTTGGACCATTTTCTATACGTAGGTGGAACAACTCCACAGAAGAATAACTGGAATCGATAGAACTGCTCTTGTATGACAAAATACATGACATTATACTCAAAAGTGCTACTATTTTTTTTTCAAGGAGGTTTTAATTTTGTCCAAGCTCTACTTTTTCAGAAATGCCTAAACACTTTTGTGGAAGAAACCATTATAATCCTGCAAATCAAAAATGAAATCTGGGAACAAACTTACAAGTTTAGAAAAGACTCTGTCAAATTTTAATGTATTAATGCTTTTCCTCTCCTTCTGTTTCTTATTCATTTTGTGTTACTATAAAGGAATAGCTGAGGCTGGGGAAAGAAAACAGGTTTATTTAGCTCATGATTCTGGTGCCTGCTGAGGGCCTCAGGCTGTTTCCACTCATGACTAAAGGGAAGGGGAGCCAGCATGTGCAGAGATCACATGGTAAGACTCAAGAGAGTGGGGGCAGGTGTGTGTGCTTTTCAACAACCAGAACTCTCCGAAACTAATAGAGTGAGAACTCACTCAGCATCAAGGGAGGGAGGGCAAGCATTAATCTATCCATGAGAGATCCATCCCCATAACCCAAACATCTTCCATTAGACTATACACCTCCAACATTGAGCATCAAATTTCCACATGAGGTTTGGAGGGGACAAATATCAAAACCATAGCACTTAATAACTTTAGATTTGGAGAAATGCATAAATTTTTTAAGTTAAAAAATTGACATAGGTGGTGATAGTTTAGGAGGGATCAGTTTTCCTAGGAATATTCTTATATCTTTTGTTCATCTCTTCCTTCCTTTAATCATTCAGTTAGTTGCTCATTTATTACTTACAACATAATGTACTTGCCCAACACTTATTTATGTATCTACCAGGTCAAAGGCATTGTGCTAGGCCCTAAGGATAAACTATAGAAACTAACCACTGTCTTTCCCAACAGTGTACACAGTTTAGTGGAAGAAAGATGGATAGGCAAGTAATTTTAAAACATGGAAATTGCTATTTTACAAGATTAAAGAAGGTGCTATGGGAAGGTGCTATACAGAGAAATGTATGTAGAGCTAAGAATGGTTCTGCCTAGGATATGCCAGTTACACAGAAGCCATACTAACAATACACACATTCTCTCACACAACTAAGCATGCATCCTTATTCACAATGCTCAAAAACTTGCCAAGTCCCCACCTTCACTTCCTACCAACTTTTTCACTTCTCAATTTGTTATTTCTGACTCATATATATCTTACCTAAAGCTTTATCTTAGGCTCAGAGTTCTGTTGTTAAAAAAATTTATTTTTAGGAAGGACACAAGTATGCTTTGTGAAAAATGAAAAATATTTTGATGAAAAAATTTCAAAATGGATTTTGTGTACTTTGATAGGGGACGTTGATATTGTCAACGTTTTAAAATTTTTTACATAGTAAAGATAGAAAAGGAATGAAAACTAGGTCTTAACTTTCTGCTTCTCAATTTACTATCTCTTTTAGAAGACAGTGAATTATTAAAATAAGCTATTTTTCTTATTCATTGCCATAACTGCTATAGCTTTGAATGTAGCTTAGTTGAATAAATACTGGGATATCTACTCTCTTCCCGGCACAATGTTGTGTACTACATGCACATATACCAACATATCTATAATATATATAGTATTTAATAACTATAATATGTAATACATAACTAATATATAACATAAAATGCATACTATATCATGTATATAATTTCTGTATTATATATATGTATATGTTTGCCATGTGTGATATATGAGTAAAAGCAGAAGACTTGGATGAGCGGAGCCAAACATTGCAGAAGTAAGACAACCTAAACAGCAAGGAGGTAGAAAACCATATGGCGCTAAAAGGAAAACAGTCAAGTTTTGCAATTGATGTTCTCCTCTAAGTCAGAAAGGGAAGAGATTGAGGTCATCTGAGACTGTAAGCACTTCATAAATAAAGCAGAGCTTAAGGCAGAAATCCAAAGGCAGAACATATTTGGTTATGTAGATGTGGAGATGAAACCAAGCTAAATATAAAGAAAAAAAGAGGAAAAGTTTAGAATGTGGAGCCAAACAAGGCTGTCTCATCTGGAGCAAAGGTGGAAGTATAAATGTCAGGGATGAAGAAACGTAAGTTGAGTGGTTGATGCTAATGGGAAAAATAAACACACATTTCGAAGCATATATCTAAAAGTCAGAAGTTCTGTTAAGAACTTTCTAATACCTTTACAGGATTCAGCATATGAAAAAGGGTCGCTAGCTAATGACGGAAATAATTACCACCATAAATATTTTACAAAATACTTGGTATAATGATTTAATATGTCATTATGTGTGTTTCATGAAGTACATCTCAGAGAAGATGGAATACCTCCCCAACACTGACTCAGCACTGCGCATCCTCAGAGTGGTTCCATGGTAATTCTGTGGACTTGGGCAACAATTTTAGCAATTAAGCCCATTTTCTAAACTGCAGAGGAGAGAAGAACAATTATCCCCAGTGACAGATAAACCATGCCATTAAAAGCAGGTGAAGTATTTGGAACACCTCTTCCTCCAAAGCCACCCTCAAATAATTTTTAAAAATTAAAAAGACAGAAAGCATTTGCTTACTAGTGATGTAGAACTTTTCGCATTTCTTGCCGACGTGGTGGCTCACGCCTGTAACCCCAGCACTTTGGGAGGCTGAGGTAGGTGGATCACGAGGTCGGGAGATTGAGACCATCTTGGCCAGCAAGGTGAAACCCCATCTCTACTAAAAATACAAGAATTAGCTGGGTGTTGCAGCACGTGCCTGTAATCCCAGCTACTCGGGAGGCTGAGGAAGGAGAATCCTTGAACCTGGGAGGCGGAAGTTGCAGTGAGCCGAGATTGCGCCACTGAACTCTAGCCTGGCAACAGAGCTAGACTCCGTCTCAAAAAAACAAAACAAACAAACAAAAACAAACAACAGCAACAACAAAACAAAACATTATCAGCTGCATAGGGAACAAGTCATTTATTCTTTCCAGCCTTCCCTCAGCAATGCTACAAAGCAGACCACTGGCTTTTTAGACTGGAAATGCCCAAAGAATATCATGTCAGGGAGGGAGAGGCTTAAGGAGTATCATAAATTGTTAAATGAATACTGAAAGAATCTTCCAGGTAGTCTGTGATTAAACAAGTCCACTCTGTGAAATTTAGGTTAAAGGTGAACATATATTAGATGATTTTTTTCTCAATCCTCATTCTACAATTCCTCATTGGTTACCATGGAAAAGGATTTTAAAAATCTGTCTTATAGATTTAAGATAGATTAATATCCCATATTTAAGGTAGATTTAAGATTTTTCTAGAAGGCCGTCAGGGGCTCAGAAGCTAGGGTGGTGTGAGGGGGCAAGGTCCCCATGGGTCCCCTTCCCCCTTTTGAACAGAACAACTCTACTTTCATAAATCTTCATAAGTTGGGCTTTAAAATAGTAATAATTTTTTCTTCAAAGAAAGGGATAAAATAATATTTAAAACTAGACTGTCCCAGTTTATGGAAAATATTATTTGTTACACATATCTTTACAGAACCTAACCATCTGATAATATGAGTCATAGCTGAATATCCTTTGGAAATTCTTTCCTAGGGATTAGATGAGCAGCAAATATTTGAGGCCTGTCAGGCATGTACATAACTATGTGAAATGTCAGGAAGGCATCCTCTCTCTATCAGGGCAGCTAAAATTTCCATGCCACCAGTACCCACTGAGTAAAATAGAAACCTTCAGAAATACACATACTCTTTCCAGAAGGCTTATAGTCTTAAACTACGGGTAGAGTACAAACAAACTGAAATTTAACACCAAAATGCCATTCATGTTTTTAAATAGAAGCACTGGCTCACCTCAACTGTCAAGTGTGCAGTGTGATTTAAATGAAAGCTGACAATGATAAAATTTAAGTGAAGGCCCATCCATTGGAAATCTGCTCTTCACCATCATAATGCCGCAAAGTCCCTTGTGAATTGAATCAGGTAAGGCTGTCAAAGTGAGAAAGGAAGCAATCCTTCTTCTAAAGCAGTCTCAAGACTTCTTCTAAAGCAGACTCAATGCACTACAAGAGCTGTTAAATAATGACCATGGAAACAGCGGTGACTTTGGTAGTGACTCAACCCCTCACTAGCAACCAAATACATCTTTGATTAGCCACTGAGGAGATTTATGTGCACTTATGTTTTCCAAATTCTACTTCATTCACTAGAGAAATGGTGTTTCCATCATTCATCAAGTAAAAGTAATAGTTCATTTTTAGAATGAAATGATGCACCTAATGAATTCTTGAATTTGGAAGTTTTGTGTCTTACTTCTATCTTGACCTGTGATCTAGAATCATGAATTTGGAAAAGGAAAAAGTGCTAATTCTTTAGAGCTCAAATACACAGGTCGCAGATCTGTTGCATCCAGGAAAGAATAAATACTTCATTGTAACTCCAAGAACTAAAAGAAAAGGAGTAAAATGAAACTGTAAGCATCTCTCTCCTTCTCTCTCTCTCCTACCCACCATAGTTATGATGAAAATGCCCAAGTAGAATCTAGTATAGGGGCTAAGTTTTCTGGCTACTTACCATTACTCAGATAAACCAACAAAACAAGACTGGCTCTGGTTGGAGAAAAAAAACCTTTACTGAACATTAAGTCCCAAAACAATAGTTGCATATCTAATTGGTGTGACATTCCAAGAATGTGAAAAGAAATCTGTTTAAGTAAGCTTAGTATTTGGAGTCTACTGAAACTGATGATACTATTTTTTTGAAAAAGCATTTTTATTTTTATTTATGAAACTTAATTGAATTCAGTGATCGAGATTTTGTAGGTTTAAAGCTCCATTTTAGAAAGCATGTACAAAATGACTACAAACCTGGTTCTATAGCATTATAATGAATATTCCATTACTTTTGAAAGACAATGTTTTTAAGTAGAAGAAAAAAAACTATGTACTTTATAATTAACCTAAGGCTCATGAGACAAACCTGTGATTCTTGCCAAATACTTGACTAGAGACTGAATTTTAACGGGCTACAAGAAAAGTAGATCAGTCAAAACTGCTTTTATTATGGAGAAGAAAATTTCAATTTCCTAGACCAAAGTCACTTGGTCCTTGAAATAACTCTCAATGGCATGCAGGAAAAACACTGCTTTGGATATTGAAGAAAGTCAGCAAATGGTTGTAGAATGAATAAAAGACCTTAAAAAAAGAGAAAATGGAGGTTAAAAACCCCTTGCATATTGCACAATGTTTGACCCAGACATAAATTGTTCTGTCATGGTTGTAGCGTTTTCTAGCTGTGTGATCTCAGGAAAGTTGCTTAACATCTGTAGATCTCAGTTTAATGGAGGTATTGATACTACTTGAGCGGATTCATAGAAATCTTACATGAAATATAATTTATTACCTTAATCACTTGCCACAGTGTCTGGCGTAAAGTCAACACTCTATAGATGTTAGCTTTCTATATCATACTTTTTTTAAAAATTCAAAAACAGGATAGAATTGCCTATAATTTAGTAACACAGGAAAGCATCAGTAGGAAAAGATAGTAACATTAACATTCTAATAAATTAACTATGTTTGCCAAACGGTTACTACAAGCACATAATATAATACCAGGACCTGTCTACTAAGCAGGTGTTCTACCCCAGGATCATATTAGCTCTTTGGTTAGATCGTTTCAGAGGTCAGCTTGATTTATCTGCCAATGTAACAATTCACTGAAGCTCTATAGAGCATAGTAAGTTGTCAGTTTTTTCGGGTAGTAACTAACTAGAAGAAGCAGAATTCCAACCCAGATTCCTCTTCCACTCCACGGTCTTTCTCACCGAATAAACACGGGGTGAGTGGCAAAATCAAAGCCTCGTGTGCATGAGGTCTCTGTGCCATCCATGCGCCTTGTCGACTGGCCCTTTCTATATAAAAGGAAAGATATTGGAGAACTATAACTATTTTAAAAGACAGAAAATACAAAGCTTGCCAAAAATAAGCCATTTATTTTATGCCTTTAAGACTCAAGGTATGTTTTTGCAGGTACTCCCTCTGATACAAAGGAAAGTAAGACATTCTGAGCTGTTCCATAGGATTGGAGCAAAGTAATGCAGAGTTTGGCTAGTGTGACCAGGACCTAGGCAGAATGTTAAGGTTGGGAATGCTAGTTCAGAGTTGGGAGTTTTAAAATTACTTGCAGAAATTTCTTCTACAATCTTATTCTGTCCAAGAAACTTTTCTTGACAGAAATTCTTCAAACAGAAATGTTTTCCTGGGCGCATTTGGTCAAATACCTGGTCATGGTTGTGCTGTGGGAAAGCCTGGGTTGCTCTGAAAGAACTCTTTGATGAGTTACATAACAGCATGTAACAATGGCAAGTCTTGGCAAATTCTTGGCTCTCCATTATAGTCAGTGCCACAGAAAGAGTCAAAGCTGCTTAACCTCCAGCACACAACAAAGCACCAGATAGTAACGTCCTTTGCCAAACCATCCTTCTTAAAAGCCTCTTGTCCTTTTATTTTATTTTCTTATAATCTCTGGCAGCTGATAGCGAAAGACAAAATCTAATGACAACATTCACAACAAAGAACTGAGTCAGCTAGTTCAGGGATTTGGCTTTTTTCCTTTATTTTCTCTGCTCCTTTCTGCCAGCTGGTCTCTTCAGGAAGTGACCAAAACATAGTTTTTCTTTTCTTTTTTTCTTGGAGTGCAGTGGTGCGATATTGGCTCACTGCAACCTCTGCCTCAGGCTCAAGCAATCCTCCCGCCTCGGCCCCCCATGTAGCTGGGACTACAGGTGCAAGCAACCATGCCCAGCTACTTTTTGTAATTTTTGTAGAGACGGGGTTTCACCATGTTGCCCAGGCTGGTCTCAGACTCCCGAGGTCAAGCCTTCCACCTGCTTTGGCCTCCCTAAGAGCTAGGATTACAGGCATGAGCCACCATGCCTGGCAAAACATAGTTTTCCTTGTCATATCTTACAGAAAGTTTTTTTCCTTATGAGAAAAAAGAAAAACAAACCATTTAAAAATAAGCAGAGTATATTTGGAAATGAAGATATGGAATTATCTCATAGAATCATTGAAAGACCTCAAACTTGAATTCATATTTTGAATTATCTGGAGCCTTATGCACAGGTTTAGAAAGTATCGATCCTAAAACTGAGCTTTCCAGGAACCCTTGCCCCTTTACCAGGCCACTGCAAAGCCTGTCTGAAGGTGGCTAAGCCTCCAATGAGAAAATAATAAAACGCAAAGAATGATTTTTGTATTCTTTCTTTGCTATGAGACCATTATACCATAAATGTTAACAATAGGGAACAAAATTATAATAAAAACAGTGGGAAAATTAATGCTCTTAGTTGCAAGATCTGAGATGCTAGCTTTCTCCTATGTGATGTAGGCAGGTGTGAATCTCAGCCTCAAGTCAGAAATGAGTTTTTACTACTCAAAGCTTGGCAGGAATATGATGAAGGACAAAGAACTCTCTCAAAATGGAATATCTTATGGTGAACTGCAAACTTGAGAGTAACGTTTTTGAATAACACAGCCATATATGACAGCCCCTAAAAGTTTCAGGACATAGCTCAGTCTTGCTAGTCTCTAATAGACTTTTAAGGAATAATGCTAATAATACAATAATGACCTTTTGTTCTCTGAGATTATAGAAATCCAGTTCTGTGTGATAATACCAGAATAGTAGTATTGTAACATAATTGCTATTTTTCTTTCTTTTTAAAAATAATTTCAACCTTTATTTTAGATTCAGGGGATACAGGTTTGTTACCTGGGTATGTTGTATGATGCTGAGGTTTGGGTTACAATTGATCTCATCACCCAGGTACTGAGCATAATACCCAGTAGTTAGTTTTTCAACCCGTACCCCCATCTCTGCCTCCCTCTCTAGTAGTCCCCTGTGTCTACTGCTGCCATCTTTATGTCCATGAGTACACATTGTTTAGCTCCCACTTATAAGTGACAACACGCAGCATTTAGTTTTCTGTTCCTACATTAAGTTGCTTAGGATAATGGCTTCCAGCTGCATCCACGTTGCTGCAAAGGACATGATTTTGTTCTTTTATGGCTGTGTAGTATTCCATGGTGTGTATATACCATATACTCTTTATCCAATCCACTGTTGATGAGCATCTAGGTTGAATCCACATATTTACTCTTGTGAATAGTGCTGTGATGAATATACAAGTGCATGTGCCTTTTTGTTAGAACAGTTTCTTTTAGGTATATACCCAGTAATGGGATTGCTAGTTTGAATGGTAGTTCAACTCTTAGTTCCTTGAGAAATCTCCAAACTGCTTTCCACAGCAGTTGAATTAATTTACATTCCCACCAATGTTGTATGACCATTCCCATTTCTCCGCAGCTTCCCCAGCATCTGTTGTTTTTTCTTTTTAATAACAACTGTTCTGACCAATGTGAGATGGTATCTCATTGTGGTTTTTTGTTTGTTTGTTTGTTTGTTTGAAGACGGAGTCTTGCTCTGCCACCCAGGCTGGAGTGCAGTGGCATGATCTTGGCTCACTGCAACCTCCACCTTCCGGGTTCAAGTGATTCTCCTGCCTCAGCCTCCTGAGTAGCTGGGATTACAGGCACGCGCCACCATGCCTGGCTAATTTTTGTATTTTTAGTAGAGATGGGGTTTCACCATGTTGGTCAGGCTGGTCTCAAACGCCTGACCTCGTGATCCACTCGCCTCGGCCTCCCAAAGTGCTGGGATTACAGGCATGAGCCACCGCACCTGGCCCTCATTGTGGTTTTGATTTGCATTTCTCCAGTGATTAGTGATGTAGAGCATTTTTTCATATATTTGTTGGTCACTTGTATGTCTTCTTTTGAGAAGTGTCTTTTCATGTCTTTTGCCCATTTTCTAATGGGGTTGTTTTTTGCTTGTTGAATTAAGTTCCTTATAGATTCTGGACATTAGGCCTTTTTGTTAGATGCAAAGTTTGTGAATATCTTCTTCCATTCTGTAGGTCACTTGTTTACTCTGTTAATAGTTTCTTCTGCTGTGCAAAACTTTAATTAGGTTCCATTTGTCATTTTTTTTTTTTTTTTTTTTGCAATTGCTTTTGAGGGCTTAGTCATAAAGTCTTTCATAAGGCTGATGTCCAGAATGGTGTTTCCTAGGTTTTATTCTAGGATTCTTATAGTTTGAGGATCTACATTTAAATATTTAATCTATTTTGAATTAATTTTTGTATGTGGTGTAAGGAAGGGGTCCAGTTTCATTTTCTGCATATAGCTAGCCAGCTATTCCAGAATCATTTATTGAATGGGGAGTCCTTTCCCCACTGTTATTTTTGTCAACTTTGTTGAAGATCAGGGGGCCGTAGGTCTGCAGCATTTCTGCACTCTCTATTCTGTTCCATTGGTCTATGTATTTGTTTTTGCACCACTACCACGCTGTTCCAGTTACTGTAGCCTTAGAGTATAGTTTGGATTCTGGTAATGTGATGCCTCTGGCTTTGTTCTGTTTGCTTAGGATTGTTGTGGCTCTTCAGGCTCTTTTTTGGTTCCATAGTTCCATCTTACTTTTATAATAGGTTTTTCTAGTTCTGTGAAAAATGATGTTCCTGGTTTGGCAGAAGTAACACTGAATCTGTAAACTTCTATGGGCAGTATGGCCATTTTAACGATACTGATTTTTCGAATCCACGAGCATGGAATTTTTTTGTTTGGATCATCTATGATGACTTTTACACTGTTTTGTGGTTCTCCTCATAGAGATATTTCACCCTCTGGGTTAGATACATTCATAGGTATTTTGTTGTTGTTGTTGCAGCTATTGTAAATGTAAAATGCAAGCTATTGTAAATCAAGATTGTGTTCTTGATTGGGCTATCAGCTTCAGTGTTATTGGTGTATAGAAATGCTGATGATTTTTGTACATTAATTTTGTATCCTGAAACTTTACTGAAGGTGTTTATCAGTTCCAGGAGACCTTTGCTAGAGTTCTTAGAGTTTTCTAAGTAAAGAATCACATCATCAGCAAAAAGAGATAGTTCAATGATTTCTATTTGGATGCTTTTTATTTCTTTCTCTTGCCTGATTGCTCTGGCAAGGACTTTCAATATTATAGGAACAGGAGTAATGAGAGTGGGCATCATTGTCTTGTTCCAGTTCTCAGCAGGAATGCTTCCAGTTTTTGCCTGTTTAGTATGAACTATTTTTCAAAATAGCTAAATCCTAGGTTCTTTAAAAGCTATGTTTGAAACTTGGTAAAATACCAGTCAAAAAGTTTACCAGAATGTGTGCACTGTTGTGCTTTATAAATTGTGTATAAAAGAACTTTTAGTAAATCACTGAATTTTGTCCTTTGGAAATAAACAATCTGTTTTATAAATGTACATTTTTTAGACTACATTTTTAAAAATTGAGGTATATCTGTGAGTTGTTTTTCCAGTATATATTATGTGATTAATATTTGAAGACAGGAGACAATGAGAAATGGAAAAAAGTAAACATCCTCTTCAACATAAAGTAAGTCTCATGTTTCTCAAAGTTTTGTAATTGGACTTAGTACATGTGTATAGTCAGTCTCTTTTGACGTTTTCTTTTCCTAGGCTTTGACCTGAACATGCCCTACCTCACACTTTAATGTAATGATAATACATTATATTTTTGTTATAATTCACAAACTTTCACGCATGCCATAATCCTCATAACTGTGCCCTCATAAGGTAATGGTATTATGTTATGCTTCCTTTGTAGAGAAGAAAAAAGGCTTTAAACTGCAGAGGCATTTGCTCAAGGTTATTGATCTTAGAGGAAAGTAAAAATGTGAGCCCTAGTCTTCTGACATTGCTTCTGACATCATGCATTCTTACCATTTGTGAGATTTTGTTTCTTTATATTATGAAACAGGCAGTGTCCTTTGTCTAGAGCTAATATCTGTATTGGATTGCAATCTGTCTTTCAGAGTCTTTGTACCAACCCCAGCAAGACATGGATTATCTTAATATTTTCCGTGTGACTTTTTCCCCATCTTCATGACAGCCTAAACAAACTCAATACTGACCATCTCATCAAGTCAATATCATTACTAGCTTGTATGCCATATGAAGACAGATTCACTTCATCTTCGGAATTTAGACAAATGCCAGCACATGGCAGGTTCTTAATGAATATTCATGGAAGGAAGAAAGGGAAAGAGGAAGGGAGAAAGTGAGGGGACTCAAACTTAAGTGAATGGAATTTGTTACCCTTTTCAATGCAGGATGGTACCTGTTCTAACTGTCCCTAGCTGAATGTTGTGGGTGCATGTGCACTGAATACGTGTTAATGGATATTGATTCTGGAAGTTAATTTTCAAACAACAAGTGAAGACAGAAAATCAATACTGTCCGAAGTTGAATCTATAAGTAATGCCTTCCATTCCTTCTTCTTAATCAGACATATTGTCCCTTTTCCCGATTTCTTTTAACCTCAAAAAGTGGCATTAGAAAAGCACCCCTGCACACTCCGCCAAATAAAAATATTTTATATGCGTGTCTTTTTCTTTTCTTTTTTTTTTTTTTTTTGAGACAAGGTCTTGCTCTGTCACCCAGACTGGAGTACAGTGCTGTGATCATAGCTCACTGCAGCCTCAAGCTCCTGGACTCAATCCATCCTCCTGCCTCAACCTCCTGAGTAGCTGGGTCTACAGGTGTGTACCACCATGCCTGGCTAATTTTTGTATTTTTTGTGGAGATGGGGTCTAGCCATGTTGCTTGCCCAGGGTGGTCTCGAACTCCTGGGCTTAAGTGATCCTCCCGCCTCCGCCTAATGCTGGGTTTATAGGCGTGAGCAATCATGCTGGTCCTATGTGTTTCTCTTTAACTAGAATCAGTTAATGGCTGCTAATGTATTCAAGTATTTTTTCATGTCTTATTAACTCAAAGATCGTTTTCCTTTAAGTAAAGAACACTGCTTGTTCACCTTTTGATTCTCCATTTTTAATTGAATACATTTTTATTCTTAATCTTTTAAGCTTTCTGAGCCAATCTTGAAACAATTTTTTTTTTTTTTTTTAATGAGACAGAGTCTCACTGTGTTGCCCAGGCTGGAGTGCAGTGGCGCGATCCTGGTTCACTGCAACCTCTGCCTCCTGGGTTCAAGCGATTCTCCTGCCTCAACCTCCTGAGTAGCTGGGATTACAGGCACGCGCCACCGTGCCCGGCTAATTTTTTGTATTTTTAGTAGAGCTGGGGTTTCCCCATGTTGGCCAGGCTGGTTTCAAACTCCTGACCTCAAGTGATCTGTCTGCCTCAGCCTCCCAAAATGCTGGGATTACAGGCATGACCCACTGCAACCGGCCGGAACATTATTAAACATTGTTTGTGTATTTAAGATTGAATGCTCAATATGGTACTTCAAAGTGTGTGTGGCAAAGAGAAAACATCACAGACACCAGGTATGGGAACTATAACTGACAAGGAGATTACTCGCTTTTTTCTCTCAAGCAGACCAGAAAATTATCAAGTGTTAGATGGTGTCACAGGAAGGGCTACGGTTGATATAAAACTGAGAATCGGTACCTGCTAAAAACAGCCACTCTGGACTTTAGATCTTCACCCTTCCAGGTACTCTGCATTGATGCTTGTGTCCTAAATCCTTTTGTATCTGTTTTAGTTAACAAAGGTAAGAATGATTAAACAAACAAGAAATAGAAATCTTACTTTTGCGCATGCACACAACTGGCTTATTCATACATAGGCTGCTAGAAGATTCCGATGGGAGGGATGATCTGTCTCCAGCGATGGGAAATCTATTTTCCTGCAGTCACTGTAAAGCAAGGGAAAGAGAAGGAAGCAGCTCCCATAGTGAGCGAGGTCTCCTGTTTGGAGATAGTTGGACAAAGGCACAGTATCTGCAGGACACCCGCTGTCCTGCCAGCATGGACAGGATGCCACCTTGGCATGTAAAACTGGAGTTGAGACCAGCACATCTGCGACTCCTGACTTTCTGTGCTTTCTGCTCTTAAGATACACTTCTGCAAATACGTTTGATTTTCATTAAAAGTATCAACATAAAACGTCCCAACTGCTGTCAGAAGCTAAACCTCCCATGAGCCCATGGTTAAGCGGTGATAAAACTGTCTGTGGCTAGAGCCATGGGGAGGAGAAGGTTTATGTGTAAAATGGTTCTTACATGAAGTCCTTGTCCATGGTGCAGATCAGATTTTCTCCTCGGCAGCTGTTGAGCTCAGACTAGAGAACACAGATTGTTGATTTTATTCCTTGTATGGATTTGCGACCCTTTGAAAATTTCAAGCTGGCAGTTGGTAGATAAAACAGTGTGTGAACAAAGTGGGTAAAAAGAATGAAAGGACCAGAAAAGTGTCATTTTATAAGAATGGTAAATGCCCAGTTCTTATGTACATGCCAGGAACTGCTCTAAACAAGTACCATTATAAACGCGTTTAATCTTTATGAAAACCTTATGATGTAGGTGCTGGTGATGAGAGATCTGTTTCTGTCTTCCTTGTTTTATATTCACTGGTTTAGATTTGTTCGCACGTGGCGTTAACTAGCAATCTAGTACATTGGAAAGAGTCCAAGTCAGAAGCAGACGATCTCTGTTCCTGTCTTGTTTTGCTGACAGCCCTATGAGCCGCTTTGAGAATACCACCTCGCCTCTCTCGACCTGTTTCTTTATCTGCAAAATGAAGGAGTTAGACGGGATCACTGGTTTTTGAATCTTTTCTAAAGCCATTGGGCCTTTCTTTTGTGATCTGGAAGGTCATTTTGTAAAGCTGAGAGTGGAAGCTACCCTGATGGGAGACAGCCCACACTTTGCCAGCACACTCTGAGGTACTTTATTGAACTCCTCGGGCTCTTTGAAGCCATTTGTAAATGGCTAAAGAAAATGATTTCTACGTCCACTTTTAGCTCTGAATGCTAAATAATGCTATGCACATTTATTTTGACTTTTGGTGAATCAGTTTCCTGGCCAGAGAAACTTTTAGCACAAAGAACCCAAGCTACCTTTTGTGAATTTATCACGCCCGTGACCTCAGCCACCCTATTCCAGAACGTAAATGTACTTGACCGAACGCAGAACAGCTGCACTGAGTCACCAAATAATCTGTAATCATCATTATTTTAGGACACTCCCTGTGGCCTTGCAGGTGATATTTCACTTAACTCACTTTTTTTTTTTTTTTTTTGAGACGGAGTCTCGCTCTGTCGCCCAGGCTGGAGTGCAGTGGCGCGATCTCGGCTCACTGCAAGCTCCACCTCCCGGGTTCACGCCATTCTCCTGCCTCAGCCTCCCGAGTAGCTGGGACTACAGGTGCCCGCCACCACGCCCGGCTAATTTTTGTATTTTTAGTAGAGACGGGGTTTCACTGTGTTAGCCAGGATGGTCTCCATCTCCTGACCTCGTGATTCGCCCGCCTCGGCCTCCCAAAGTGCGGGGATTACAGGCGTGAGCCACCGCGCCCGGCCAACTCACTTTCTTTAAGGATCGCCTAAGGTCACTTAAAGAATGCTGTTGGAAATTTTGCTTCCCAGCCCTCTGGAGCACTCGTCTAACTCCATGTTTTCTCATCCTCTCCACCAAGCACAGTTTCATATGAGGAGAAATTTCCTAGGTCTTCTCGGATGCCCTGTTACTTCTCAGCACCAATGGGAGAAGAACTGAAGTCTCTTATTACCCTCAGTGGTAGAGCAGACATTCAGCAGATCTGCTCTCCCAATCAGGGAGAGCAGAGAGTCCCACTAAGACTGCAGGTTGGAATAAAGAACAGCAGGGTAAGAAGAGCCAAGTGTTTACTCTTCTCTTCTCATATTGGGAGTGTCGCATTTTCTGTTAACCTCTGCCTCTATTTTAAAATCTTTTTACCTGGGATCTTTTTGTTAATTAGTATTTTCTTGATCATAAAATATGCCGCAACTGGGAAAAATGGTCAGAACTTTGTTTACAGAGTTTAATACAAGATTTTGAAACACAAAACTGTATAGGCCAGATGCGGTGGCTCACGCCTGTAATCCCAACACTTTGGGAGGCTGCGGCGGGCAGATTACTTGAAGTCAGAAGTTCAAGACCAGCCTGGCCAAGATGGCGAAACCCTGTCTCTACTAAAAATACAAAAATTAGTCGGGTGTGGTGGCCCACGCCTGTCATCCCAGCTACTCGGTAGGCTGAGGCAGGAGAATCGTTGGAACCCGGGAAGCAGAGGTTTCAGGGAGCCAAGATCACACCACTGTACTCTAGCCTGGGCGACAGAACAAGACTCTGTCTCAAGAAAGCAAAACAAAACAAACAAAATGTAAATCTGTATAACCACCATTCAAGTCATGAAATAGAACCCCAGAAGCCTTCATGTATCTCTTTTCAAACACAATACCTTCTCCTTCTCCCATCAAGACCGAGTGACTAGTTTTTATAGTAATCATTTTCTTGCCTTTCTTTAGTTTCAGCTCCTATGCATACATCTCATATTGATATGGTTTAACCTATTTTTGAACCCTATATTAATTGAATCATTCTCTAAATATTCTTTTGTTATTTACTTTTACAATGAACAGTATGATATAATTGCCTACATATATCTAGGTTCATTCATTTTCAATAATGTAAATTCCATTACCAATTTGGGGCAATTATGAACAATATTTCTATAAACATCTAGTATAAATAAGTTTTTATAGCTCTAGAAGTGAAATTTCCAGGTCATAGGGCCTGTGTATCTCCAGTTTCTAAGACAGTATTGCCCTGTTTTCCAATGTGGCTGTATCTGTGGTGAAACCCCAGCAGGTTATGAGAATTCACATATTGTCAGTACTCTTAATATTTGCCAATGTGGGCTGGGTACAGTGGCTCACACCTGTAATCCTAGCTCTTTGGTAGGTCGAGGTGGGTGGATCACTTGAGCTCAGGAGACCAGCTTGGGCAATGTGGCAAAACCCCATCTGTACAAAAAATACAAAAGTTAGCCAGGCATGGTGGTGTGCACCTGTAGACCCAGTTACTTAAGAGGCTGAGGAGGGAGACCCACCAGAGCCTGGGGAGGGTGAGGCTGCAGTGAGCCATGATCGTGCTGCTGCACTCCAGCCTGCATGACAGAGTGACTCAATCTCAAAAAAATGAAAAGATAAAAAATAAAAAATTGCTAATATGGTGGGCATGTGGGAGTATATTATGGTTTAATTTTCATTTCCCTGACTAATAATGCCATTTTGATTTTTGTTGACCATTTGTACTTCTTCCTTTGCAATGTGCTTGCCAAATATTTTGCCTTCTATTCTATCAGGCCATCTGTCTTCCCCCTTTTTAAAATTGAGTTTTAGAAGTTATTTTGTATCCTAAAATTGTTAAGAAAATGAAAACATTTAGAAGAACTATTTACAAATATCTTCTGTGGCTTGACTTTTCACTTTTTATTGGTGTTTCTACTGGTGAACAGAAACTCTTAATTTAAAAATAGTCAAATTTACAAATCTTTTCCACTTTGATTAAGACTTTTTGTGGAATTCATCTTAAAAATCTTTTGGCACTTCAAGGTAATGGAAGTATTTCTTCCATATACTTAAAGCATTCCTTTGAAATTCATCCACTTGAATTTAATTTTTTGTATGGTGTAAGTCCATTTTTCACCAAATGCATGGTCAATTATATTCACACCATGTATTGGAAAGTGGGTTCTATATTTCATAATCTATAGTCACTACAGTGCCCAGTTTGTGTAAGTCTAGTGTTTATTCATGCATGAGTCTGCTTACGGGCTCTTATCAATTACATTGCTCTGGACCTATACTACACTAAACTGATTTCTGTAGCTTTAGAATAGGTCTTCATAGACAGAACAAGATCTCCCACATTCTTCTATTTTTTCATAGTTTTGGCTATTCTTGGTAATTTGAAATTCTATGTATCAATTTTAGAAGTAATTTCTGTGGTTCGCTCAATACTTGTTGCATTTTTGTTGGAATTCATTGAACCTATAAATCATTTATTTGAAGGAGAATCTACAACTTTGTAATACTTGGCTTTTCAATCATAAATGTAATATAGTTTCTCATTTATATAGGTTTTATTGAATATCTCCCAATAATGTTTTATTATCATCTCCTGGGGAGATCTTACATATATTTGTTGAATTTATTCATAGGTAACAAATTGTTTTATGCTACCATAAATAATATCTTAATAAATTTTTACATTTTCAACCTGTTTGTCAAGGGCAGAGAGAAATACATTAATTTTTGTATATTAATTTCATACCAAAGAACTTTTCTAAGCTCTCTTATTAATTCTAATAGGAATCTATGGGTTCTATAGGGATTTTTTATGTGAAAAGTTATATTATTTGTGAATAATGAGAGTTTTGTTTCCTTTCTAAATGTTGTACCATTTTTATTTCTTCTTCTTTCTTTATTCTATGGATTAAACCTCTTGTATGATGTTGAATAGATTGGTGGTAGGGAGTGTTCATTTTTGTTTTTCAATTGAGAGGGAAAGCCTTCAACATTCTGTCATTAACCATCACGTCTTCTGAAGGTTTTCTGTTTTGTTTTTGTAGCTACCCCTTACCATTCTTAAGGAAGTATCTCACTTTGAGCTGTGTACACATCTAGACATTCAGTATACTGAGGAGAGTTTGCTTCTGCAAATGCATTTTTAAAAAAGCATTCCCCATATCATTATTGGTGTAGTTCATGTTTCAGCTTTAATATCTGGAGAAACAGTTCACAGCACCTGAACTCACTAAATAAGCAACTGCACTGTGGTGTGGACTGTCTACACTCATACTCTGTGGTCATGGCTAGTGCTGTGATACTGGTTTAAGTGAAATTATCTTTCAGAGTCCATTCCTTATATCCTGAATACATGTACTGCATGTATCTGATAGATGGTCTGAAAGGTTCTTCTTTTTCTTAAGATAAGATTTTAAAAAAACTTTATAGAAGATTGCCTCAGAAAAATCTCATCGAATACCATCATTCTTCCTTTTTCCCTATTATCTCTTGACCCATAAATAGTCTTATAGTAGCTGTAAAAGCCTTCCTCCTTATGGTTAAAATTAAATACAGTAAAACATTTTCCCCCACTTCTTCCAATTCTGATATTTTAACAGCAACACAGCAAGTTCTAATTAGCCTAAGTTAAATAACCATTACTAATTTTACACCAAGATCAATATGGGGGATTTCTTTTTTTTTATCTGTGTAATTTTTTTTATATACTTTAAGTTCTAGGGTACATGTGCACAACATGTAGGTTTGTTACATATGTATACAAGTGCCATGTTGGTTTGCTGCACCCATTAACTCATCATTTACATTAGGTATTTCTCCTAATGTTATCCCTCCCCCAGTCCCCACCCCACGACAGGCCCCAGTGTGTGATGTTCCTCGCCCTGTATTCAAGTGTTCTCATTGTTCAATTCCCACCTAAGAATAAGAATATGCAGTGTTTGGTTTTTCTGTCTTTGTGATAGTTTGCTCAGAATGATGGTTTCCAGCTTCATCCATGTCGCTACAAAGGACATGAACTCATCCTTTTTTATGGCCGCATAGTATTCCATGGTGTATATGTGCCACATTTTCTTAATCCAGTCTATCATTGATGGACATTTGGGTTGGTTCCAAGTCTTTGCTATTGTGAATAGTGCCACAATAAACATACGTATGCATGTGTCTTTATAGTAGCATGATTTATAATCCTTTGGGTATATACCCAGTAATGAGATGGCTGCGTCAAACGGTATATCTAGTTCTAGATCCTTGAGGAATCGCCACACTGTCTTCCACAATGGTTGAACTAGTTTACACTCCCACCAACAGTGTAAAAACATTCCTATTTCTCCACATCCTCTCCAGCATCTGTTGTTTCCTGACTTTTTAATGATCGCCATTCTAACTGGTGTGAGATGATACCTCACTGTGGTTTTGATTTGCATTTCTCTGATGACCAGTGATGATGAACATTTTTTCATGTGTCTGTTGGCTGCATAAATGTCTTCTTTTGAAAAGTGTCTGTTCATATCCTCTCCCCACTTTTTGATGGGGTTGTTTGATTTTTTCTCATAAATTTGTTTAAGTTCTTTGTAGATTCTGGATATTAGCCCTTTGTCAATATGGGGGGATTTCTTTGTGTTTCATTATGTTTGCATAGCTTCATAACGTATCTCATCACTTCCTGGTAATGAATAATTAAGTTTATCTGGAAACTCCTGAAGAGCTGGCTTTAGGGGACAGCTTATAAAGAGGGTGGTGACTGAAGTGAGGCCTGGGTCATCTTTTTTGTTATTGTTGCTGTTGTTGTTGAGATAGGATCTCTGTTGCCCAGGTGAGAGCACAGTGGTGCAATCATAGCTCACTGCAGCCTTGAACTCCTGGGCTCAAGTGATCCTCCCCACTTGAACCTGTAGTGTGCCTGTAGTCCCAGCTACTCAGGATAAGCCCCGACATCCTGAGTATCTGGGGTTATAGGCACATGTCACCATGCCCAGCTAATTTTTAAACTATTTTTTTGTAGAGATGGGGGTCTTGCTATGTTGCCCAGGCTGATCTCAAACTACTGGCCCCAAGCAATTTTCCCACCTCCTCGGTCTCCAAAAGTGTTAGGATTATAGGTGTGAACCACCAGGCCCAACCCCTGGGTCAACTTAACTCAAGTGACTGTTTACAGTTTGGCTATTTTCACTTGGTCGTAGGATAAAATTGAGATTTATCAAAGAGATAGCCACTGTTAGAGGAAGAGTCAGTGCCTCCCTGTACTAGATGTGAGGTCGTGTTTTTAAACAGCTGTTCCAGATTTAAATCATACATAGCAATTGAAGTAGTAATTGGCCTATTAAAAACAGCAGTATTTTTATTCAGTGCTATAGGTGTATGTAGCTGTGGATGTAAATGCGGTTTATGTGGTATGCCCTGTACATCAATGAATTTGTGCTTTGGTGTATGAAGCATGTATCACCCCAAACTTATACTTGAAAGATGTCACTTCTGTAGACAAGATTATGGCTATAATTTTATTCTAGCTCTCCTTAATGCTTGAGTCTGAATAAAATTTTAGGCACAGTGTTTTAAAAATCATAAATATAATATATACCATTCAGAGTAGAAGCGAGAAATATGGGATTATAAAAAAATTTAAAAGAACAAAAGAAAGTGAGCAAAGAAACATAGAAATGGTGAGTCAAATACAAAGCACCAAACTAATGTGGGAAAAATAAATCCAAATACATCGGCGATTAAATAGCTATAAATTGAATGGTTTTTCCAGTTAAAAGATTACAATGTTCAGACTGAATTTTTGTAATATCCAGCAATATATTTTTAGAAATGTCCTGTCTAAAACATAAGGATTCAGAAAGGTTGAAAATAAAAGGATCAAGAAAGATGTGCCCAAGGGAAATACTAACTAAAAGTGCTGTTGCTATATTAATATGAGAAAAATAAGACTTTAAGGGAAAAAATTGCCTGCGTAGTGGCTCATGCCTGTAATACCAGCATTTTGGGAGGCCAAGGCAGGCAGATTGCTTGAGCTCAGCGGTTCGAGACCAGCCTGGGCAACATGGTGAAACCCCGTTTCTACCAAAAATACAAAAAATTAGCCAGGCATAGTGGCGCATGCCTGTAATCCCAGCTACTCAGGAGGCTGAGGTGGGAGGATCATTTGAACCTGGGAGACGGAGGTTGCAGTGAGCCAAGATTGTGCCATCACACTCCAGCCTGGGCAACAGAGTAAGACCTGTCTCCAAAAAAATAAAAAATAAAAATAAAGGAAAAAACCTACTAGATGCCACTATATAATAAGAGGTTGAATTTACTAAAAAGCTGTAATAATTCTTATTCACATAATAAAATTGCTTTACAATATAAAATTCAAAAATTTACCTAATTTTTAAGGAGAAAAATTTTAATCAAATTATCTTAGTAATTGATTAGTTATGCAGACAAACATCTTCATTATATAAACATGTAGAAGAATTTAAAAAGATAGACCTAATTGATATATGGAACTTCACATCCACATTCTTTTCATGGACATTTTGAACATTTATAAGAACTAAGTATACACAGGACTGTAAAGTATGTCTCAGTAAATTTTAAATGACTAATATTATAAAGTCCAGAGGTTGGCAAACTTTTCCTGTAAAAGATTAAAGAGTAAATATTTTAGTCTCCTGGGTCAATTTTGTTGGACTAGTTGAGTACAGTTTCAACTTTGATGTTATGTAAAAGAAAATATAGATAATATATAAACAATTGAGTTTAGTTCTGTTACAATAAAACTTTATTTACAAAAACAGATGATAGGCTAAATTTGGCCTATGAGCCATAGTTGGCTGACCTCTGATAGGGAACGTATAACTGGCCTCAGTAATTTTAATGTAGAAATCATTAACAAAATGTAATTAGAAAAAAAATTATTTGGAAGTTAAGAAAAAATATTTTAAAGTAACTCATAGGTCAAGAAATCAAAATTATGTAAAGAATAAAACACTCACTTTCCACAAATTGATGAAGAAAATAAGAAAGCTGCAAGCAGAAATTAATAAAGTGAAAAATGAAGACAGGAAGAATCAACAAAGCCAAAAGCTGGTTCTTTGGACAGACAACCTCTGTCCAAACTTGTCGTTGTTACAGAGGTGCAAATAAACAACAGCTGGATTGAGGAAGAGACTATAATAGCAGATACCGCTGACATTTTTACCATAAGTGGTTATTATATAACAACATAATGCCAATAATTTTGAATATTAAGACAAAATGGACAATTTTCTAAATAACACAACTGATCTAAGCTGAGTTTAGAAGAGAGAACTTAAATAGTTGTAAATTCAAATATGTATATGTATAAGTAGTTTTTAAAATTCCTCAGAAGAACTCCAATAGCAGATAATTTTACTAGTGACTTCTACCAAGCATTACAGGTGGAAATATTTCTAGTATGTGAACCACAATAATAGAGAAAACAAGAGACTAGTCCCAAACTCCTGTCATGAAGTCAAGTATAAGTAACCTTGTCATCTGTGGTGGCTCCGTGTTGTGTCAGCTTGGTTATGTTGGATCTGTTTCCCTTTTTTGTGTTGTTCCAAGTGAGATTGGAAGAAAAGATAATGTAAGAGTTGGATGGCAGTGTGAGGAAGCTGCAGCTGGGATTCTGAATTTTGCTGTAGGGTACCAGGTGCCGTGGGTGTTTGCACACGTCACTGGTCATTTAGCAACATGCGGAGGTAAAGCTTGTCCTCCTGTCACCGGATCTTCCCCTTTGACCCTTCCGCGTCCCAGGTGTATGTGCAGTTTGTGGTGAAGGCCACCCTTTTCTCCTTAGGTCATCTACGTCATTGAGGACAAAGATGGTGATAGACAGACACGTTCATGATTTTTTTCCCCATAGCTTCCAGATCACCACTCCATTCTCTCCTATAGGAGAGGAGATATCACTCACCACAAGATTGACGTCTGTAGTTTCCCAGCAACCTTTATACAATAAATGAATGACCTTTGGAACAAAGGTTAACTGTTGGATAACAACTACTCAATTTTTTTTCCAAGATGCTTATGTCAGGCTTACTCTCAGACCTCATCTGCCCTCACTCACTATCACTAGGCCAACAGATTTAGGTACTCATGTTTAAGTAAAGTAGAATAAAAAATAAAATGGAGCAAGAACTGGGCTCAGATATGACTCCTAAAGGTTGTATGAGGGCATGGCCTTGTAAAGAAACCCAAAGCAGCACAGCCTCTGAGAACTGAATAATGGCCCCTTCCAGATGCCTCTTTGCAATGGTGGAAATTTGGCAGTAACAGGTAAAAGAAAACCTTAGGATTTCTCTGTGATGATTTAAGGAGGTTTTATTTTTTTACTTAGTGAGCCCTTAATAGTAATTTTGGAGTAAACATTCATTTTGTTTCTAAGGATGGGAAACTTACACTTTTAAAAAGACGTTCAGAAATAAAAAGATTATCACAGACTTTTGTCCTGAGATAAAGGACTTAAAAGTTATATCAACTTAAGTATCATTATTGAAGGCAGTTTGTGAACTGAGCTGCTTTTCAGAAAATAAAAATTATCAACCTGTGTTTGTTAATATTATAGTATTGCTGTTTTTGCGATTATGATATTGCGGTTATAATTATAAAGAATACTCATCGTTTGGAGATAATACTAAAATATTTATGGATGAAATTATATACTGAGATTGGCTTCAAAATAATCCTAGGAGTTTTTGTGGGAAAGTGGGTGAGTTATAGTTGAAACAAGACTAACCGTAAGTTGATAATTGTTGACACTGTGCGTGGACGTGCATATATGTTTGAAATTTTTGTAGTAAAAAATGGGGAAAACTGCCAAGCCAGATCCAAGTAGGAATATATTTATCCTGATGTTCTTTTTCTGACAATGGAGGAACAATTACTTTGAAGTCCCCAAACTCAGGAATATACCCTCAAAAATCCATATCTGTGGATCACTCATTTGTTAATTTATCTAAATACCACTTCTTGGAAGCAGTGAGCTCTTTAAGTTTGTAATTGGTTGTGTAAGCCAAAAAAGCTAAATTTGTGTCCCCAAGTTTTTAGCTTTAAAAATTGTCAGAAGGTGATCTTGCTTTCTCATTTTTCAGAATTTCTTGAAAATGTTTACTCACTCTTAACTATGCCTTTCATAATTATGTAGCTCTCTGTCATAATGCCTCTTACATTTCAACCTTCCAGTTTGAAACATCTATAAGTATTAAGATTTCCCTGCTGCAGAAGTGTCTTCATGTCTTTGATGGTTTCCAGTGCCCTTCTTTGAAACTTTCCAGCTTTAACATCACTTTCCCACTGAGGATTAGTGACCAAACCAGACACAGGTCCCCATGTTTTCAGGGACATTAGCACTGGTTAAAATGGAAATACAATAGTTCCTGGAGATAGAATTGCCTTTGTTTCATATCCTATAAGGTTTAACATTTTATTTTAGTCCCTGTCGGTAGTAACGTTAGGCCATCATTCATCTATGGTATATCTTAGATGCTTTTTCTGAGCCATAATGATTCAGAGTCCATTATCTTCTATAGATTATAATTTTTATTATTTTCCTAGTGTTTTATCTGATACTGGCTCTCTTTAAAACTTCTGCCCACTCATATGGCTTAATGTTCTTCTAGATATCTCGAGATTTCACAGTGCTGTCTTACAGGTACAGTCACAGATATCTAGCATTTAAACAATTCTGTCCCTAACGCGTTCA
Source organism: Pan paniscus (assembly GCF_029289425.2). NCBI lineage: Eukaryota > Metazoa > Chordata > Mammalia > Primates > Hominidae > Pan > Pan paniscus. The sequence continues at coordinate 173,954,881 of NC_073252.2, read as the reverse complement.
CTCACTGTGCATTTCTTTTTGTGAATCCATACAGCTGAGCACACAGAACGTACACTGAGCACACTCAATCTATTCACTCTTCTGTTCTTTATTTTCTAGTGAATTAACCGTATCATTTTCCTCCAATTCCATGGAGTCATTTTTAAAAATTATTTTTGCTTTTGATCCATTTTAAATTTTTAAAAGAATTAAGTATTGATAGGTTCTCCTTAGTTCACCTTCAGTGCAGCACATCTCCCAGTTCAGTAAGTGTGAGTTATACTCAAATCCAATGGCTTCTTTTTTCCCCACTGCCCTGGAAATTTGTTTACTACCATCGAGGACTACAGAAAGCCTTCTTAAAGCATTCTAGGAAATTCCATATTCAAATTACTCTTTAACAACTCTTTTAGTGCCCACGGCTTAAGAGGTCCAGTACTTAGACCTGTGCAATAACAGCTGTATAGACTCAGTCTCTGCGATCAGAGTGCACAACTAAGTAGGGGAGACACAGAGAAATAGATCATTATAATATACGGTGTCTAAAATTGTTTTCAGAACAAAAATTGTCACAGTACTTATGATAAAACAAAAATTGTCACAACACTTACGATAAAACTTCCTACATTTATTCTGTAGGAATATTATTGTGCATTATTATGCATTCTGTAGGAATATGCATTATTCAAAAGCATAAGCTTTTGTTGTTACAAAATAATAAATATAAGCTTAAAATTGAAATTTCTTTTAATTAATTTAATTTTAAACAAAAATTAAAATTTACTTTTGCTGTATGGTTTGTGTAGATTACCGTACTCCCCTTATGAGTACAAACCAGGCGACAAAGAGCCAGTGGTGAATGACAATTGCTTCATGTAAATATGCTGGACTGAATAGGCCCCTTCAGTCTTTTCTAACTTCACCTAGGAATGTGCCACCCATACAGATAGCCTGGGCCAAGCTGGCTCTGAGTTTCAGTTTCATTAGGAATATCTAGCCTCTTCTGTGCTAATATAATATGTCTACAGCTCACGCACTCTCTTACCCTTTGTGTGTTAGTCATAGAATCTGGTCTTATCCAAGCTCCTCATTTTATAGAGAAGGAAACTATGGTGTCATTAAGCTACTCGCTCCAGGTCACACAAACAGCTGGTAGGATTAGAATTTAATTCAAGATAAGGAAAAGATATGTGTGGTATTCATTAGTGATAACTTGAGGTAAACACTGGCAATGTAATATGGCAGCAAATGTCCACAGGGTAGTGCATAGGACAGAATTATAGTCATAATTTTTTTTTCCTCTTACTTGGCTTGTTACATGAAGACAATAACCCCAGTAATTTTTTTTTCCTTTTATATACTAGCAGAAGGTAGAGCCTTAAAAATACTGATGAAAAAAAGATAGATAACAGAATCTGTCACCATATTTCAGCAAGACAGATTTCAGTATGTTAATACTCTGTAACGTGATCACCAGCTCACTTAATCCTTGGAGTCCTATCATAGTTCGGTCGCTGCTCTTGATTCCATCATAGACTCTGTGCCTTTTTCAACTTTATAGGCCAGCAAAAAATACCAGGCACATGTTTGGTTTTTCCTCTCATCCTGCCAACTACCCTTTCCTCTGCCTTTTAGGGTGAAAAATCTCAGCTGTACTTAAATTGACTGCTGACGTCTTTTGATTTAGAGATGACCTCTAGAAAAATCACAATAGTGAGCTGTGCCTATATAAATAAGAGGACTGTGATTTTGTATTGAAGCCAATTCTAAACTTAGATCCTTGCAAAATGAAAACATGAGCTGGCTACCAGCTGACCGTAATGCACTTTTTTTTTTTGAGACGGAGTCTCCTTCTGTCGCCCAGGCTGGAGTGCAGTGGTACAATCTCTGCCTCCCGGGTTCAAGTGATTCTCCCGCCTCAGCCTTCTGAGTAGCTGGGACTACAGGCGCCCCGTCCCTATGTCCAGCTAATTTTTGTATTTTTAGTAGAGACGGGGTTTCACCACGTTGGCCAGGCTGGTCTCTAACCCCTGACCTCAGGTGATCTGCCTGCCTCGGCCTCCCAAGGTGCTGGGATTACAGGCGTGAGCCACCACGCCCAGTCCTAAGGCACATCTCATACTTACTCCTGAGGATGAAGGAGAAAGGCTAACCTAGTCTCTGATCACGACTGAGCTTTCTGGCTGCAATATTCTGTCTGCAGTCATTATCAACAGGCAATTTTACATTTGATTGATTTGTAGGTTCTTTAAATAGGCTTTTATCTTGTAACGATAGAGCTCATTTCTATTCGTTTCGACTAGGAAAAGCAATTATACCCACTTTTTACTTTCTATATCACACAAATAGTTAAAGACTTCCGGCTGCAGCATGTCTCTGCTTTAAAAATAGAAAATGCTCCAGCATTTCTGGCCCATCCTCCACATTGCACCTACCAGCCCTGATCCAAGTGTTTCTGAATAGAGTTCAATGTTGAAGACATTCTCAAGTTAGCACACAGGAACCTTTGTGAAAGTCTGAAGGGAAGGAAAAAATAGTTAGAAATCCAGACGCTGATATTTCTTCTTGCTAGAGAATTTGCACTTATGACACCTGGTTGTCACAGACAAAAAACGTCAACCAAACTATGTCCGCAGATATTGCTGTTGAAATGAACTGCATTAAGCAGGTCCTCACGAAAAGAGGGCTAGCAAGTATACAGGAATGTTCTTCTAAACAAAAAGCTAGCTGGGGTATTCTGACCAGTCAAGGTTAGTATAGCAGCCATTTCAAATATGTCGGTGTCCTGAAATAAACCATATTGGCCTGTTTTTGCAAATACTAACTTTAAACTGCGGGTGCTTTCCAGAATGCGGATTGAAATGTACATGTATGGCATGGCAAAGGACTGCTCTGTATTCTTGCCTTTTCGTGTATGGAAACTGCATCGGCTGACTCATTTTTGTGACTGTATATTAAACATGACTGCAAACTCTTAGACTCTGGTTTGTTTACCTTTCTGTTTCAGCAGGTGTTTCTAAGTTGGTATGGAAACAAGGAAAGATGCTATTAAGCAGGAAAAGACTGTTTACAGGCAATATGGAAATTTTAAATCATGTAAATTAGACATCAAGTAGGAGGATGATTTAGGCAAGAAAATGAGTAGAGCAACTTCCTAAAAGTGTTCTGACACGAAGTCATTAATTATAATGATAGAAAACTATGAAAGATAGAAAGGAGAATGAGCACAGTACCAAAGAGGAGGAATTATTTTTAAAAAGGAATATCCATACATTTGCATAAGTTTTAGTAGAACACCAGTATGATAGATGATAAATTTAAGTGTCGAAAATGCAGATTCAGAGATAAAACGTCTCTTGCCCCCCAAGATTGTAAGAGTTATATTTACTATGTAATAGCTGGAGCTTGAAGAATGTTATTATAAATGATTATGTTTTTCAAACATACAAAGCATATTTTCAAATAGGTTAAAACACTGTAATTTCTTTCAAAGTTTGAGAAAGCAACTGGATCCCTACTCCCCACCCCAATACACATTTCCTTTTTATTACTTTTTAACAACATAATTAACAACAAAATTGAGAAATATACCAGCAAGGAAAAAAGTGGTTGACTACAAAGAAGACAATTCAACAATTCAACAAATGCCTATCCAGTGTTAACTGTGTGCTAGACACTGTGCTAGAGGTGGGGAGCAGCAATAAGTAGTCTCATCATTTCATGGTCCTTAAAGTCCAGAAGGAATGCAATTATTAAAGAAATAAAGACAATCCTGTCATTTCTTAAATGAAGGGTAAGTTACCTAACTATGCACTAAACCGCAGGCATTAGCAACATAATAGAACTGTGTCAATGGCAAAAATTAAAAAAAAAATTAAGTAAACTAATTCACCTGGATGAGTCTCACATATCTTCAATGCAGATAGAGACTCTAAAGGAAGTTGAAAATAAGCTATCGTTTTATGTTAAAAATCTAATTTTCTATACAATTTTTTTTTCGACATGCCTTAAATATACTGAAAATATAGAGCCAGGCCCAGTGGCACATACCTGTTATTCCAGTGACTCAGAAGGCTGAGGCAGGAGGATTGCTTGAGCCTGATTTGAAGGCTGCAGTGAGCGATGCATCACTGCCCTCCAGTCTGGATGACAGAGCAAGATTCTGTCTCTGAAAAAAAAGGAGAAGAAAAAATATATAATAAAAAAAATGCCCCCATGCTATGATTTAAAATAAAAAAAAAAGACAAGTCTTAGCAAACTTTCACTAGATTTAGCTTTACATTTTCCCAGTGCTGTTAATGAGAATGTAAATAGGATCAGTCTTGCTGGAGGTAATTTGATGGTATGTGTCAAAATTTTAGGAATTTACCCTAAGCAGATAATTATTCACAAAGGTAAGTAATAATATTTGATTTCCCAAAACTAAAAGCCACCTAAACATCATTTGATAGATAATTAAATAAATAAATACACACATAATGCTCTAGCTATATGATTAAATACATATCAATATATCATAATCACTTGTGGTAGAACTATATTTTTTCACATAGAACAATGACCATGAGATATCTTAAATGAAAACAAATCAGTTAAAAACCTTACAAACACTATGATTGTATCTTGATTAAAAAATGTGTGTTTCTAGAAAAAAGTTGGAAAGATACACCCTAAAATGTTTATAATGGTTGTATTTAGAAATAAGCACTATGATTTCTTGTGTATGTCAAATTTCACTTATTTAATGTACAACTTTTATAATCAATAAGGTATTACAGTTAATAGTACTGTATTGCTGTGTTTTGCTACTATTTCAAATATACTATTATTATATGAAAATGTAGAAAACACAATTCCACAATTCTTCCTTTTATTGAAGTAACTCTTCACTTGTCTAGTCTGTTAGTTATATTTATTATGGACTCATTATGGAATAACAGTCCACCAAGTGCCCTATGAGTTCTAGGGTTGAAAAGAATATTGTACCCTAAAATTTCAACTGGACATTCAAAAGAACGGAGTTTGCTTCCTGGCTTTGTCAGTTATTGTTTATAACTTGAGGCAAGTTATTTAATTCCCCTAAGTCCTAATGCAATGGAAATCATAACATTGACTTTCTTAAGAACACACTTTGTGTTGGACACTTCTCATGTCCATGTAACCCTTAGAACAACTAGAATATGTAAGTATGATTGCCCCCATTTTATAGTGAGGAAACTGAAACTTAGCAATGTGAAAAACAGAGTGAGCCAATACGTGATAGAGTCAGGAGTCCAATTCGGATATGCCTCCTTTCACAGCCCTTGATTTTAACCCCATTACAAAGCTCCATACGGCCGCTCAGACAAGGTTCTAATGAAGCTGGGTGTGATCATGTGACTTTGAGCACTCATTCATGCAACAAACATTCACTGATGTGCTAGGTATTGAGGATATGGTAATGAATGAAATCAACTGAGTCTCGCTTTCTAAGGTCTAACATTCTAGTAATAAGTGCTGAGAAGAAAAGTAGAGCAGGGAAAGGAGACAAAGCATGAATGTTGGGGAAGGGACAGGGAGGATTTTTTAATAGAAGGTTGTCAAGAAGGCCTCTCTGATAAGGTGATATTTCAGAGAGCACTAAACTCAGAGAACAAGTGATGTGGGTCTCAGAAAGGAGTACTTCAGAAAGAGCAAACAGAAGGTTGTGTAAGGAAAAGTAAGGAGGCCAGTATGGCTGGATGAAGATGATGGGCCTAGGAAAAAGTGGGTAGAACCCGAGATCAGAGCCTGGAGAGTTCATAGGTCATGACAAAGACTTTGGATTTTATTCCAGGTGAGAAGGGAAGCCATGGGATTCTTTCTAACTTCCAAAGGATTGCTTTGGCTCCCATGTTTAGTACAGACTACTGGAAGGGCATGGGCAGAAACACACTGACTAGTTAGGAGACTTTTGCAATACATCAGATGAGAATAATGGTGGCTTGGACTAGGGTATAGTGGTGGAGGTTGAGATACAAAGTTTGGATACATTTAAATGATAGAGGCAAAATGACTTCCTGGTGTGGGCCTGGTGGGTGTGAGAAACAGAAACTAAGGATTATGCAGAGGGTTTTGGCCTTGAAGCACCTGAATGAGTGCAGTTGCCATTTGCGGATCGGGAGAAGTTAGGAGTAAGGAATCAAGGGTTCAGTTTGGGACATGTTAAGTTGTATTACCTATTTAGATATTCAAGTGGAGAAGTTGAATAGCCAAACCTAAAATTGGGGTAATCAATATGTGGATAATATTTATGTTCATGGCACTAGAAGGGAGCTCCTGAAGAGTTAATGTAGATAGAGGCAAAGACTGAGCTTGGATGATGAGGACTCAAGGTGGGAAAAGAAACTACAACAACAGTGGAAAAAAACACTGGGCCAAAAACAACTGACTCCTTTCAAAGAAGCACACGAAACACTCAATATATAAAGTTTCCTTGACAATTATTGCGGTTAAATTTGAGACCATATTATTATTACCAGGTGATGGAGGGAAATGGTAACACTGTTTAAACCAATAGAGAAATGAAAAAAGAATAGCTAATCTTAAGAGAAAGATGTTGGCTTTTAGAAATGTATTGAGATGCCAGGAAAATATCTAGGTGAATCCCCAGAAGTAAATTTTAACATGTGGCACTGAAATTTGTGGGAGAGATCAGCGTGGGAGCTATGTAGATTAGAGTAATCCATATGCATGTAATAATTGTTACTAAATTTTGACAATATCTATTTTTATCTCCTACAGATATATAGCCAAGAGGAATAAGATGAGATAAAGCATCTTTATCTTAAATAAGTTATCCTTCCTTCTGTTTAGAAGATGTAGTTAAAAGCTGATGGGGAAGATATATGAAAGTAATTGTTTAAAATGAAATTTGGGTTGTATTTGTGATGTTTCAAATGCATTTAGTACTGTGCTAAGTACTTTACATTCATTACAATTCAGTGAGGCAGGTAGACTCATCCTTGTTTTTACAGTTGAGAAAACTGGGTTTCAAGATGTTAACTTCCAAAGGTTACATAACTAGTAAATATCTATGCTGGAATTTGAACTCAGGTCTATCTTATAGTTAAATCCAGCATGCTCTATCCATGACCAGTGATCAGTAATAGTTAACTGAGATAGCTGATAGCTTGAAAATTATTGTGCTTAAATTTGAGACCATATGATTATTACCAGGTGATGGAGGGAAATGGTAACACTGTTTAAACCAATAGAGAAGTGAAAAAGGAATAGCTAGTCTTAAGAGAAAGATGTTGGCTTTTAGAAATGCATTGAGATGCCAGACATTATTTCCCTTGAAACCATGTTTCAAGGATTTCTGTGGCTCTGTGGTTGTCTGAAAGTATACAATAAAGGCTAGTAAATGCCTGGTGATTTTTAATTTGCTTATAAACTTGTGAGTAGAGATGGGATACATGTTGTCAAGTCTGAAGCTTATACTGTATACACTTTGGGGGCTCCTTTAAGAAAAGTAACATGAAATTAGGGACAGAGTCTTAGAAGGGGAGTCTGTGCAGGTTAAGGGTTTCACTGGCTTCATGGTAAATCCACCTCCATTGTGAAGACGATTGTTGGTTTAATATTTTACAGGGGCCAGGCTCGGTGGCTCACATCTATTCCAGCACTTTGGGAGGCCGAGGCGGGTGGATCATCTGAGGTCAGGAGTTTGAGACCAGCCTGACTAACATGGTGAAACCCCCATCTTTACTAAAAATACAAAAATCAGATGGGTGTGTTGGCACATGTCTGTAATCCTAGCTACTTGGGTGGCTGAGGCAGGGGAATCACTGGAACCTGGGAGGTGGAGGTTGCAGTGAGCCGAGATCGCACCATTGCACTCCAGCCTGGGTGACAAGAGCAAAACTCCAACTCAAAAAAAAAAAAAATATATATATATATATATATTATATATATATATATATATATATATAAAAAATAGGTAAGAGATCTGAAAAATGTATTGCCATTTTTTACTGAAATGAACATGTTATATGAAATGTCATTGCTTATTCCCTCTCCTTATAATTAATTCCCTAATTTTCCTATTTTGAGAACACTGAGGAAGAGCAGGTGTGGCTAAACTCTGCACCATTGCTAAGCTAGCTCTCTATTGAGTCCACATCCTGCTTCTGCTGATGGGATGTTCTAAGATTGGGAGCAGGTAAAGACTTTTTTGTTTATTTGTTTTGTTTTGTTTTGAGACAGAGTCTCACTCTGTTGCCCAAGCTGGAGTGCAGTATTGGGAACACAGCTCACTGCAGCCTCAAACTCGGGCTCTAGCAATCTTCTCATCTCAGGACTTCCCTAGTAGCTGGCATTTACAGGGACATGCCACCATGCCCAGATAATTTTTTTTAATTTACATTTTTTTTTTTTTTTTGCAGAGACAAGTTCTCACTATGTTGCCCAGGCTGATCTCAAACTCCTGGGCTCAAATGATCCTTCAGCCTCAGCCTCCAGAGCAGCTGGGGTTACAGGCATAAGCCACCCACCCCCAGCCACAAAGACATTTATAACAATAATATGGTTTTTCCATGGCCATGGACAGAGGTCTAATTGTAGTGCTTTTATTTCAATTCAGGGCACATACTGTAAGGAGAAAAAATAAGTTAGGACCAGCAGTTTCTCAAATAAAGAGGAGTGATCAATAAGAAAAAGCAATTTTGGAAATAAATCCCCTTTTCAAAAGCTGTTTTTCTTTTTGGAGGCCGACGGTCATATTACAAGGAGCTTGGAGCTCCTTAAAATGGCCGAACAGAACTGGCAAATGACAAGTGATTTTTTCTTTTCTTGCTGATTAAAAAAAAAAAAATTATGAGTCGGATTTACCTCGACAGTGGCTGGTGTGAAGTGCCGTGGGGAGATGGTGATTTAGGTATGGTATCAAACCTTACAAAATCGCATAGATATAAAAATGTGAGTGTTTTTCTCTAGCAATGTGGTGTTTACAAAACAGGGCAGGCTCTCTCCCTGTAAATTATATACCAGATGTCTGGGAACAAGAGTTGCTTCTAAATATAGGCAGAGCCACCTCCTGTGTAGCTACAGAGAGAGAATAACTAGGAATTTGATTAGCATGGTGAAAGTTACAGACACTTTGTAAAACAATTTCACACTGAATAATTTATCCTAAAGAGTTAAATTACACATTTTTTAAAGTAAGGGTTGCATTGCTTTTATCTTAGACACTCAATGAAAGTCTAACACAATTATAAAATTACTAAGTAGTTGCACATAAAGATATTTATATCTTGTTTGGTCTTGAGGTGGCTCATAAATCTCTCTGATATAAAGCATATTGATATTGTAAGATAAGATATTTATTATTAAATATGTTTGAATAGAAATACGTAGTGGCTAAATTTCGGATTTTGAAGGGGAAGAACAAGGTGTGAAAACTTAGTTCATACAGAAATTGGAATGTGATATACATTGTAGTATCCTTTGATTCTCATATGTTATTAGATTAATTACATAAATTCTTCTAAGGGATTACAAGAAAATAAATAACAGGGACATAAATACAGAGTTCAAAACAAATAAAAAGATTCTTTTTCATTGAGTGGTATACATGTTCTAGAAATTACTTCTTTAATAGATTGATATAGCTTCATTTCTTATTTCAGAAAGAAAAAATATAACAGCAGTTGTTGGTTGCTGGCTTATATATATTTATAAATCACACAATTGTTTTATGTCATTTAATTAAGGTGACAGCACACAAAAATATTTTAGTCAATAAATGATGTTGTTTATTACTTTAGTTTCCCTATCTTGGGGGAAAAGATTGTTCCCTAAAACTCATCTTAAAATCTCCCCCATTTACCAGCTTATGTTTAGCCAATAATGCTAGTTATTATTTATTGTGCATTTAGAGAGCAGGCACTTAACATTCTCATTTCTAATCCTCCCTCAATCCTGCTTCATGGATTGTGCTTTTCTCATTTGATGAGGAAACAAAACCTCAGGGAGGTTAGAGGACTTTATAAAGGCCACTGTCCTGAGCTGGGGTGCCAATCCAGGCCTTTCCAGCCCCTCAGCTTTTTTCCTACACCCAATCCCATTTCTCACTTCCTCCTGCTCTCTATTTTCTTCTCCTCCTTCTGCTCTCCACTCCCACCCCCTTCTTCAAGGAATAGTGAGAGATTGCAAGGCCCTTTGCAGGCAAGCAGAGCTCAGTTCATGAAATGATAGCATGTGCCTTGTTCCTGCAAGATGGGCCAAGGGCTCCCTCATCCAACATTCAAAACTCATTTCTGAGAATGACAATGACATTAAACTTTTTCATGCCAAAGTAGGTCCTATTAATAGAAATAATAGCAAGTGCACATACGTAATATCTGGCTTCAGTTTTTTTTTTCCTGTCCCCATCTTGATGGACTTAAGTTTGGATGATAAAGAAAATGGCAGTGGGGACAGAAAGCTAAGCGACAGCCTGGGAGGAAACAGGGGGATGGGATTTGGATACTTATGTTTCTTTGTTTTGTCCCTTATGTGGCCTGCTTTCTAAATAATCCTGTCCTTCTCTCTCTCTCTCAACCCTAGCAAGTAATGCTGAAATTGTTCAGAAGACTAATACAATCATTTTGATGAACAAACACATTAGTATGCAAGGGAGAAGAGCTGGCTGGAAGGAATATCAAGTACCCTTCAGCTACAAATATTGTTAGCTTTACTTCCCCTTAAAGGTCATCATAGTATACTAGAAAGGAATGAGTCCAGAATGAATCCCAAAGGCCACGTCTCTAGGCCTTTACCATTCCCAACAATATCTGGTTAATTGTCCTGTTAACTAGTGACAATGGAAAAATAGGCAGGGATAATGGGTCGGCATCATATAATTCAGCACCTGTGTTTAAGAGATAAATTAAGGATAATGAAATATACTATTATACAAGAGGGAAACTGATCATTATAAATATTATAAGTGGTTATTTAAATTTAAACACATTTAGGCATTGATTACTAAAATTTTTATTAATTTATTATTGCTTTGCTGATTGAACTGAACAAAGTGGCTTCACATATGCAATCTGTTTGCAAAGTTAGTATTATAATTTTCATATTTTCTTAAATATTTAAGTATTCACAAAAAATTGATATATGTTCTGAAGTTCTGCAGAATTTCATTCTGCAATCATGTTGTTTAATGATCATACAAACAGATGCCTGTGATTTTTAAAGCATCAGATTTCATCTTAGAAGCTGGAACTGGCAAAATGCTTTCCCCAAAAGAACATTATTTATGATGATAACATTTGCATATTACCTAATGATAACACAATGTTCCAATTTCCTATAAGTTATGACCTTGCCACCAATTTTTGTCCTACCAAAAAATATTTGTTGGTGTGCATTATTGCAATTCTGCCTTGAATATATAATAGAACTGTCTGTCACACACAGTAGAAAGAAGTAATACATAAAAGCTAATCACAGTAACTTGTTGCAAATGAAAACTCAAAAGAATTATGTGTCTGGCTTACTAATTTTTCTAGATAAGCAAGAAATAACACTAGATGGAAACTTATATCTGTTATTGAGAGAGAAAGCATACATTAGTCTTCTTTTGGGAGTTGTAATGTCTTTAATTGTAAACCTCAATTATCGTTATTCTGTAATTCAAGATAAACACCCATGCAAGAAACTGGCTGGGAGTTCTATCATTTCAGGGACGTATTCAAGGAATTGCTTTTCTTCTTATAACTATGTGATAAGACTTAATTGTCATTGTCTTTTTTTCTCTTGAAATCAGGGAGCAGAAGAAATTTGCTGAAAGGGAATCAGAATGAAACAGACTATATATTAAAATAGTAAGAGATGATTAATAAAGACTGTGTAGACAATAGAAATTCCCTGACTATCTAAGAAACAGAACCCAATATGAGAAAAGTACTTTTAATTTTCATCCCACTAAATTAAAAAGATCTTGCTAAAACTTAGAATCATAGTTAGCCTTTGCCTCCCTAATTTGTTTACTTACAATTTAGCATGGATTACAACATTCCTGCACTATTGCTATAGTATCTTGTTGCAGTAAACTTTATCTTGTCAAGCAACAGCCTACTTTTGCCGAGAATAAAATGAAATAAAACTTCTCTTTAGACTGAAGGGTTTTATTTTGGAGGGGGTGTTAGAAGGAAAAATATAGTAATGAAATCAATGACAGGAACAAAATGTCCCAGAGAGATGTATGCTGTTACCACTGGCTAAAATGTTTCACAGACTCTGTGCGTGAGAGAGAGTGTGTGTGTATTGAGAGATAGGATTGCTATCTCTCAACAAGTGAAAAGTGTTGTCACTGCAGGTAGGAGGCTGCAGTTTGAATTTTACATCCACCCCTTTCTAGCTGTGTGACCTTAGGCAAGTTATTTAACTTCTGCATGTCTCAGTTTCCTCACCTGGAAAACAGAGATAATAATAGCGCCAACCTCAAAGGATCAGGGTGAGGATAAAACAAGTAAATTTATGCCCAGCAACCAGGGCAGGACGTGGCATATGGTGAGGACTGTGTAAGCGTTCTCTGCTTTTATTTAGGCAATCAGGTTATCATTAAATAAGTTGGTTTTTCTCAATGTTAAGATTGTTGTTACTCCAGCCTGGTGCAGAGGGCAGAAGTCATTTACCAGTCATCAATCCCTTTGTATCTGGTAATATTACAGAATTTTCTCAGAAATACAAATCCTAAGGGAAAGCAGGCAGAGTCTCTCTTCTCTCTGTTGACTTACAAGTAATGGTAATAGCAGGTAATGTTGAATGGTGTTTACTATGTGTGTACACTAGTCTAAGCACAATGTATACTATCTGATTTAGTTTCTCATATCTCCTTGAGGTATATACAATTATTATTTCCATCCTCAACTAGAGGAAATGAAATCTAGATGAAATGTAATGATTTAGAGAGTCATATGGTCTAACTCCAGAGCTGATGCTCCTAGCCCTGACTGCCATGACCACTCATTGTCTTCTTTGTTTTGCCTTTTGGTTTATGCAGAGTGATTTTACTGCAGGGGAGATAACTAGCTGTCTTGGAAGTCTTTCCTTACCACAATGGTGATACCCGTTTTATAGCAACAGGCAATAGAATGCTTAAGCACTAGGACACTGTTGAGAGTCATTCAGGAGAGCTTGGGTGCAGAAGCAGGGCTCATGCTTCACTTCAGACGCGGGGCTCAGCTACTTGCCCTCCATGGCAACATGTTGCAGCCCCTACACCGCAGAGCCCAGGCAAGCTGGGGTGGGGGGACCACAGGAAATAGCAGAAGGAGCTGGGATTGTGGCGAGGTGGGCATTCAAGCTGCTATTCCTGCTAAAGGGACAAAACAAAATTGAGAGGAGGGGTTCAATGTGAAAAAACATGAAACATAACTTTTTTGTGGCTGATCTGGTGACCTTAATTCTCTTTTTCTCTGTCAGGTGTATTAGTCAGGGTTCTCCAGAGAGACAGAACCAACAGCTGATAGATGAGCTATATGAGAGGAGATTAGGGGAATTGGCTCACATGACTATGGAGGCTGAGAAGTCCCTCAACAGGCTGTCTGCAAGCTGGAGACCCTGGGATGAGGTAGCGTGGCTCAGTCCAACTACAAAAGCCTCAGAACCAGGAAAGCCAATATAATTCTCAGTCAGAGGTCAAAGGCCTGAGAATCCAGGGGGCCACTGAAGTCCTAGAGTCTCAAGGTCAGAGAAAGCCTGGAGTTCTGATGTCCAAGGGCAGGAGGTGGAGAGTGTCCCAACTCGAGGAGAGTGTTCCAACACCAGGAGAGGTTTTTTTGTTCTCTCCAGGCCCCCAGCCATATGGTGCCCATCCATACTGCAAGCAGCTCTCTCTACTCAGCCACCTACTCACAAGACAATCTCCTCTGGAAACACCCTCACAGACACACTCATAAGCAATGCTTTACCCGTTCTCTAGGTGTTCTTTAATTCAGTCAGGTTGACACCTGAAATTTACCATCACTAATCCACCCCTTGTCAACGTGGCACCTATATGCATCTTCTTAAGCTATACTTAATCTCCAAAATAAATGCAGCAACAAGGTAATGGTTGGAAGAAATATGTTGCTAGTGAGTCACTAGGGGTAATAGTGAGTGCAGATAATTCAAAAGGCATAGTAAGCCGGGGGCGGTGGCTCACGCCTGTAATCCCAGCACTTTGGGAGACCGAGGCAGGTGGATCACTTGAGGTCAGGACTTCAAGACCAGCCTGGCCAACATGGTGAAACCCTGTCTCTACTAAAAATACAAAAATGATCCGGGCGTGGTGGTGTGTGCCTGTAGTCCCTGCTACTCGAGAAACTGAGGTGGGATAATCTCTTGACATGGGAGACAGGTTGTACTGAGCTGAGATCACGCCACTGCACTCCAGCCTGGGCAACAGGGCGAGACTCCATCTATTAAATAAAATTAAAAAATTTAAAAAGGCACGGTAAGTCTGGGGTGGGTCAATTCCAGAGCATGCATCATGGCTCATGTTCGGAACTGCCTATCTGGTTCCTGCAATAAGAGTCAAATTTCCTAATATACAGTATAAGTATCTGGCTCACCCTGTTGAACACTGAGTGTGAATAATTTATGTGATCTTGGTATTGACTGTGTCTACTGGGATTCACTTTGACTCTTGGATTTTTGTTTTCTTTTCTTTCTTTTTTTCTTTTTTGACAGGTTCCTGGGCAGATCGATCACCACTACATGAAGCAGCAAGTCAAGGTCGCCTTCTTGCTCTGAGAACATTATTATCACAGGTAATATATTACATATAGTTTAAAATATACCCCCTTTCCATGTGCACAGAACATGGTCAAAACCAATCAATCCAAATATGATAAAACCACTTACATTTTACTTCTGCCCTTTTATTTTAACTCATGTCAGAGAAGTCAATAGTTTCTCACTTATCTTTGAAACTTCTTTTATAAATATTTTGATATAATTGTATGTCTTAGTATTTCAGATTTCTCAGACAGCATATTTGTTCATCGATAGACATTTAAAGAAGTAATGATTGGATTTATGTGTTATTGATTGAGCTTTCTAAATATGCTTAACTCTGCACAATATGTGCAGCTAATTACAGACTTACTTCAATAATAACATATCCAAAAAGAAGTCACCAGTTCAGATGCCAAAGCAATCTTTTTTAACATTGTGGTGATCTGTAATATGCTATGGGCAATTGCCTAACAAAGCTACAGGACAATCATTTCTATATTTGCCTGTTCATCAGACTCACCAGAGGAAAAATAAAAAACACAAATCCTTATTGAAACAGAAAACACTCTGGCTTGGGTATTTTTTTAAAAACTTCTGATATAATTCAAATGCACAGCTAGGCTGGCACAATGGCTCACGCCTGTGATTCCAGCACTTTGGGAGGCGGAGGCAGGTGGATCACCTGAGGTCAGGAGTTCGAGACCAGCCTGGCCAACATGGTGAAACTCCATCTCTACTACAAATTAAAACAAAATTAGCTGGGCACAGTGGCTCACGCCTGTAATTCCAACACTTTGGGAGGCGGAGGCATGTGGATCACCTGAGGTCAGGAGTTTGAGACCAGCCTGGCCAACGTGGTGAAACCCCATCTCTACTAAAACTACAAAAATGATCCGGGCATGGTGGCTTGCACCTGTAGTCCCAGCTACTTGGGAGGCTGAGGCAGGAGAATCAGTTGAACCTGGGAGGCAGAGGTTGCCGTGAGCCAAGTTCACGCCATTGCACTCCAGCCTAGGCGACAGAGCAAGTGAGACTCCGTCTCAAAAAAAAAAAAAAAAAAAAATCAAATGCACATCCAGATCTGGAAGTCATGCTCTAGTGTTTCCCAGTCTCAAGGAGAAAGAACATTCTCAGATGGCTACAGAGAAAGGAAAGGTCATGTTGCCCAATTTAAAAAGCATTGCCTGGGTCTCAAGACCTGGATCCTAGGCTGGCACTTGAGGTGAATCACAACCTACCTGAGCCTCCTTTTCTCATCTGTAGAGTGAGACACTTCCTTAGGGCCTTCCAGTTCTGTGATAACCATGTGACTGTTTTGTTTTGTTCATCACTTGATGGGAGGAAAATAAACACTAAAAAGGGGTCAACAATTTCTAAAGGGTAATTCCTCAGAAAGGGCCGTGTGGTTCTTTGAAGAAGAGCAGTCTTAGGACATTTTTCAGTGTGTGTCTCTAATCCACTGACAGTTCAGCCAAGAATCACGAGAGGCTGTCCCCAGAGCCCGATGTGAAAGGGAGTCTTGGCCTTCTCAGGTGCTTCTGACATCCGGTCCCTCTGGTGTGTGGCAGTGTGGGATTAGCTTCCCAGGTCTGACTGCTGGCTAGCCAACTCGAAGTCTTTGAAAGGATTATGTTTTCTTGCCTTCATTTAAAAATTCTTCATGTCTATATTGGTGTTACAGATTTTGGTGATCTGTAATATGTTATGAAGATTTGGCTTTGAGGTTCTTCCTGTTACAGTGCTTAGTATGATTGTCAATAGACAATGAAATACCAAAGATATCAAGAAGGCAAACAATCTCACATCCTAATAGTATTTAATTATTTTAGTGTGATATTTTGAGTTTGATTGGAATACAGTGAAAAAGTGTTTACTTAGTTTTGATTGAATAATTACAATAAAATGATGTCTTCATATGCTGGGCATTATAATGATAATTGCTTAACATGCATAATCTCATTTAATTGTCATGATAATCTTCAAATTTAGAGGTTAAGGTATTTGTCCAAATTAAAACTATTCGTGATGGAGCCACACTTCAAACCCAAGTCTAATTGATTTTATAGTCACAGTTCTTAATCACTAGCGCACAACTTCATCATACCTATTTAGGGACAAAAGTTCACAAAACTGTTTACTATAGTTTAGAGTATTTTTCTCCCATTCTTGGCTGACTTATAATTTTATAGCCTCAATCAAAACAAGTTGGCCGGGCGCAGTGGCTCACACCTGTAATTCCAGCACTTTGGGAGGCCGAGGTGGGTGGATCACGAGGTCAGGAGATCAAGACCATCCTGGCTAACACAGTGCAACCCCGTGTCTACTAAAAATACAAAAAAATTAGCCCGGCCTTGTGGTGGGCGCCTGTAGTCCCAGCTACTCGGGAGGCTGAGGCAGGAGAATGGCGTGAACCCGGGAGGTGGAGCTTGCAGTGAGCCGAGATTGCTCCACTGCACTCCAGCTTGGGTGACAGAGTGAGGCTCCATCTCAAAACAAAAACAAAAACAAAACAACAAGTCTTTAGTTCTACAAAACGAGTGTTTAGTTCTACAGAACAAAGTACAAAATAAGGACAAAAAAATATTAAGAAAGCAACATTTAAAGAAAATGTGCCAGAATCTATTGAACCAAATACTTAAGGCATTATTGGGTCCAGACATGAGGGTGCCACAGTAATAGGGCTAAGGAGTCTGGACAACGGACTGACCCTATGGAATTTGAACTGGCCTATCCTGCTAAACTGGAAACTCGTTTGCCTGAGATTCTTTGATCTCTAAAATATATCACTCTCTAGTGACATCCATATAGATGATTTTTTAAGTATATAACTCTTTGCTCACCTTTCAAAATTATGCCACATTTAGGGTTATAATGTAAATGCAGTAACCTTAGACCATGTCACCCCATTGCACGAAGCCTGCCTTGGAGATCACGTGGCATGTGCCAGAACTCTGCTGGAAGCAGGAGCTAATGTAAGTACCTTTCAAAACATTAATCATTTAACATCTACTGACGGAGAGAATCCAACAGAGTTCTCATTTTACTTTTCTTTCCTTCATTCTCGGTAGTTTTCAAAAATAGCAGAATAAAAATAAAGCTCTTGAATTCCTTAGTCTTCTTATTGCACTCTAAAAAGGATTTCCAATCATTGCATAAATGGGTAGCATGCTGCATCATAATATAGACTATTCTTTAGGTTATTTCCTGCGTTCATGACTGTAAATAGCAATCGATGAACATCTTTAGGTCTATAACGTTTGCCCATCTTTTGGATGATTTTCCTTAAATAAAGTCTCAGAAATAGAATTACCAATTTTACCACTTTAAACTAGCAATGTGGCTTCATTACAACTTCATCATCATTACACTTTTTTCTTCATTTTTACTCTTACTGAAAAGTATCTAATCATTGAATTAGATCTTATTTGCCATTTGAGCATGCATTTTTTTCATGATTTCCACTAGTTTTATGCCCATTCCAATGAATTATCTGCCATATCATATTTCTGTCTGTTTTACAGCTTTTCTTGTTAATGCATAAGAGCAAAGTATACTTTGTCATATTTACTGTGCACATTTTCCTACGTATTTCTGTTAGCAAATCACATACCTTTTGACAATGCCTAAGTCGGTTACTCGTGTATGACTTATGAATCTTATTTTTGGATATTTTGGTTTGGTTTAGGTAAATGCAATCACGATAGATGGCGTGACTCCGTTATTCAACGCATGCTCCCAAGGCAGTCCAAGCTGTGCAGAGCTGCTTCTGGAGTATGGTGCGAAAGCCCAGCTGGAGTCATGTCTTCCATCCCCAACGCATGAGGCCGCCAGTAAAGGTAACTTAGTTCTGGGATTAAGTGACAAGGGGAGAAAGTTTCTTTAGCAACCTGCAGTGCTCTGTTGATCTTTCAATGAATGACACCACAAGGGAAGCCTGGGGTGAGGTGTGTGGGATGGATGGGCATTAAGTTAAACTCCTCTACTTTGTGTTGGCAGGTCACCATGAATGTCTTGACATCCTGATATCCTGGGGCATAGATGTTGACCAAGAAATTCCTCATTTGGGAACTCCTCTCTATGTAGCTTGTATGTCACAGCAATTCCATTGCATCTGGAAGCTTCTTTATGCTGGTATTTTCCTTTAAAACATCTTCCATTCTGTCCATACACACAAGCAGTTATTTATTTCTCTAAATGAGCATCTTTAAAAATTAGATCTCATTGCTAAAAAATGTTCTTATTTTAAGCATTTTCACACATGAATAGAGAACCAATAAAAAAGAACCTCATTCTTGATAAGCAATAAAAAAGAACCTCGTTCTTGATAAGTCAGCTTCCTAGCTCACAGATAGATACATAATCTCTA
This sequence comes from Pan paniscus, assembly GCF_029289425.2. NCBI lineage: Eukaryota > Metazoa > Chordata > Mammalia > Primates > Hominidae > Pan > Pan paniscus. Next base: position 173,935,803 of record NC_073252.2, on the reverse strand, counting down.
TATTTTGCATGCACTGCATTAGCAGACATTTGAGTATGTAATGGATTCTGAAAGCTCTACTTTTATCATAAAATTAGGATCCTCAAGATTGAATATGATGTTGCCAAGTATGTATATGTCTTGGAACAAATCCATCAAAAGAAATTTTCAGGATAGTAACTGCTTGGACAACCTCGTCTTCTGCTAACCTTAAAAACTCATGCACTTTTCTAGACTTTGTACTTTCTGTCCTGCTTACTTGAAAAGACTTACTGCCCTTTTCCACTTACTTGAAACAAATCAATTCCTCAAGGTTTGTTTCAAGTAAATTCAGCTTTAGTCCCCTGAAAAACATTCCTAACCCACTGAGACCATAGTGGTCCCACTTACCATAGGACTCAGAGTCTCCTTACGATTTGGATCATACCTTTTTTTCCCATCCCTCTTTTCTCTAGCATCGTTCCTCTCTCTCATCCTCTCATCTGATAGATGTTTAGAATATAAATAAAATGAGTAAATGGAGTTCTATGCTATTTATTGTTTATGACAATCATTTGATCCCTGATAAATGCTGACCTTTATTTTTAGTAGCCCTTTTATGCACTACTCACGTTATCTTAGCTAGCTGAGAAACTTCTTGCAAGCAGGGTCTACATCTACTATTTCATTCTCATTACACCTACTCAGTCTTAGACATGATTCTGTTAATAGTCATTGACAGATTGTTATTTTTTGGCTATGTTCTCCCTCCCATGAATTTTGTATGATCAATAGAGTTTATGCTTTCTAGCAAGCTTGTCCAACCTGCGGCCTGTGGGCCCCATGCGGCCCAGGATGGCTTTGAATGCAGCCCAATCAAAATTCATAAACTTTCTTAAAACATTATAAGTTGTTTTTTTTTTTTTTTAGCTCATCAGCTATCATTAGTGTTAGTGTATTATATGTGTGGCCCAAGACAATTCTTCTTCTTCCAGTGTGGCCAAGGGAAACCAAACGATTGGACACCCCTGCTTTAGAGCCTTTCATTCCTTTGCTAGGAATATTATTCTTTCCACCAAACATTTTATACTGGGTTTTTAAATATATGGGCCTGTAATCCCAGCACTTTGGAAGGCCTAGGCAAGTGGATCACTTGAGGTCAGGAGTTTGAGACCAGCCTGGCCAACATAGTGAAACCCTGTCTCTACTAAAAATACAAAAATTAGCTAGGCATGGTGGCAGGTGCCAGTAGTCCCAGCTACTCGAGAGGCTGAGGCAACTTGAACCCGGGAGGTGGAGGTAACAGTGAGCCAAGATCATGCCACTGTACTCCAGCCTATATATATATATATATATATATATATATATATTTATATATATATATTTATATATATATATTTATATATATATATTTATATATATATATTTATATATATACAAATATATATATTTATATATCATACAAATATATATATTTATATATCATACATATATTTATATATCATACAAATATATATATTTATATATCATATATAAATATATATATTTATATATCATACATAAATATATATATTTATATATCATATATAAATATATATATTTATGTATCATATATAAATATATATTTATATATCATATATAAATATATATATTTATATATGATACATAAATATATATATTTATATATGATACATAAATATATATATTTATATATCATACATAAATATATATATTTATATATCATACAAATATATATATTTATATATCATACAAATATATATATTTATATATCATACAAATATATATATTTATATATCATACAAATATATATATTTATATATCATACAAATATATATATTTATATATCATACAAATATATATATTTATATATCATACAAATATATATATTTATATATCATACAAATATATATATTTATATATCATACAAATATATATATTTATATATCATACAAATATATATATATATATATATAAAGTACTGTTAGTAATTGTTGATCGATTGTTATTTTCAGACCCTTTTCTTCCATAAAATTGACATAACCAACAAAGTTTATGCTTTCTCTATGGAAATTTTGTTATGGAATATAATTTTTTCACGAAACATTTTATATTTGTTTTAAGAATATTGAAAATGATTACATTTATTGAAATTTGAAAGGAGCAGAAGGGCCATAAAGGGACACTTAAACTGTACTGCTTCATTAAGACATCATTAGTTTTAAAGATAGTATCAGAAAACAGAGTTGAAAAGAACTTATGCATTTTTATTGGTAGACATTTCTGGTGTTGTAACCGTTTATGTACCAGAAAATGGGATGGTTATTTTTAACAGTACTAAACAGCATTTATTTATTGCAAATGCATTTAATGACCAGCATGTGCCAGGCTTTGCACTGGGATAAAGTAAGTATGCAGTAGGTAATTTAGCATGTACGCTGTATTTTAATGTAAGCATTTTTAAAAGCTTTCCTTTCATGCAGATATCATCAATGTGCCTTTTGATTTAAAAGGCTCAATATCTTTATATACTTACTGACTTAAACTACATAAGTGAGAAATGGCAGGAAAATCTATATACATTTTACCTAAATAGCTCACATATTCATGAGTTTCCCAAGAAAACCAAAGAGCTTCATTGCCTTAAATAGATGAAAAGAATAATAGAAATAAGCAGCTGAAAAATTCTAAAAGCTATCAACCATGATGAAAATAAAAATGAGTGAACTTAATTGTGCACTCTTTATAATAGTAGTTAATATGGTTACTTTTGGAATCATTTAAAAGTTAAAAAGAATTTTATTATGATAGTTCAAGCATACAGAAAAGTATCAGAGAGTCGCATAACAAATGTATGTACCCTCTGCTATTCAGATGTGCCCAGTTTATATATATGTATATGTACATATGAGACATATATGTGTATGTAGATACTGTATATATATAAAGAAATAACTCATAATAACAAATAGAGTTGAAGTCCCCTTCGTAACCTTCCTCTATTGCCTTTCCTTTTCTATCCCCACTGAGGCAGCTGGCTTATTTAACAATTTTTATTTATATTTATCTTCACTTTGTATTACATGTAGGTGCTGATGTACAGAAAGGCAAATATTGGGATACTCCATTACATGCTGCTGCTCAACAATCCAGCACAGAAATTGTAAACTTACTGCTAGAATTTGGAGCAGATATCAATGCCAAAAATACAGAGCTTCTGCGACCTATAGATGTAGCTACATCTAGCAGTATGGTGGAAAGAATATTGCTTCAACATGAAGGTAAGAAAAATACATGTGGAAACTTACAAAAACAAAATATATTTGCCTAAAATAGATGAAAGTGAGAGAGTTTTTGTTGGCATGGAAAGTAACAATGGCATAAAATGTGGAACATTATTTTTGAAAGTAGATGATTTTTAACTTAGGTTTTATCTATAAAGAAGATATCAGCCGAGTGTGGTGGCTCACACCTGTAATCCCAGCACTTTGGGAGGCCAAGGCGGGTGGATCACAAGGTCAAGAGATCAAGGCCATCCTGGCCAACATGGTGACACCCTGTCTCTACTAAAAACACAAAAATTAGCTGGGCGTGGTGGTGCGTGCCTGTAATCTCAGCTACTCAGGAGGCTGAGGAAGGAGAATCACTTGAACCCGGGAGGCGGAGGTTGCAGTGAGCCAGGATTACGCCACTGCACTCCAACCTGGCAACAGAGTGAGACTCCATCTAAAAAAAAGAAAAAAAATGATAATTTTAATTTTCTCTTTCATCTTACCTAAACCCTCATATATTTTTGGTTAAATATATTCAATTAGTTTCAGTAATGCATTATATGCACTTCTGGTATAATATCTGCTGATTTATATTTGGAGCATGCCCCATTTTATAAGGACATGAACCTTCTATAACATATTATAGAAATAAAATTAGTAAATATTTTTACATTTGAGACTTTTGTTCTAAAATAGGATTTCTTAATCCTAGTCCAGGGACTATAATATTTCTTTTAGGGTAAATATTAAACTTAATTTAAAAATTTCCCCTTTTAGTGCATAATACTTCTCAGGACTTTTGATTTATATCTCCTTCAAAAAGCAGACTTTGTTTCTGAGGCTTTAAATTCAACAATTATTTCCTAAGCCTGAGGATTATAATGTTTTAAGGAATGTATATGGAATATATCTCAATTATAATAAGATCTTATAAATAAAAGCAATATAACTGCTTACATAAATTTCCCTAGTATAGTGGTCATACTATCCTAGGTTTACTACAAAGCATTGTAGTTTTTATGGTTTTATGTTATGTACCTTACAACATAAAAAATTCATTTCTATTTTAATTAACAAATAGATTCATGTCTTCTTGTAGCTACCCCAAGCTCTCTTTACCAACTTTGCCGACTCTGTATCCGAAGCTACATAGGAAAACCAAGATTGCACCTTATCCCACAACTCCAGCTGCCAACGTTACTGAAGAATTTCTTACAGTATCGATAAAACAGTAAAGTAATTCTAAATACCTTTAAAATCAAAATTTCTATTTCTTTTGCTTAAGGAATAGTTCATATAAAAATATGCTAAAGATAGGGTAAAAGTGAGTGTGAGATCACCCAGGGAAGCAGTAAAATATCAATTTTCATTTTAAGTGTATTAGTACAATTGTTTTATCATTTATGCTGTCTTTGGATTATAGCATATTTATAATATCTATTTTTTGTTTTTTCAATATACCCTCTTGTTTATTCAGGAAAAAATAATAAAGTCACTATCTTATGTTTTCTTTTGGATTGGAAATAAATAAAGCTCTTAGTAAAGTTATTCATATTATATTTAAAAAGGTCTATGTTCTTCAACTAATGGGTTAACTTTTTAATTTTGGCTATTGTAATTGGCTAACTTGTTATTGATATTGACATTAAATATGAATATGCTTAGCAAAGAGCAACTAATATGCTTTCTGAAACCAAGATGATGCTCATTCAGGAAATCCACTATGTTGAACGTCCACTGGTCATTAGAATGACCACTTCATAAAGATAAATTGCCCCCCCGCTTACCCCTGGCAAAGGAATCACAAGTCACTTCTCTTCTCCATAATACATGGACTTGTTACAGAAAAGTGATAGGATGAAAGGTCAATACTGCCCTCTCACCCTGAGATATTTAGAACATTACACACCTTCTAAGGCTATTTTAAGACTGCCTCTTTCTCAGGAGTAGCCCCTGATGATCTCTTATCAAGGCGGTTATATGCATATTACTCCAGCCTTCTTCCATTTCAGAAATTGTCAATAGCTAGTGATACTTGGACTTAAGAAAATGAACTATATATCTAATTAACGAACAGACCCTGGATCATATTCCAGAGATCATCAAATCAGTCCAAGGATATAAAAAAAATGGAAGATTAAAAACTCAAATTGCAGAGTTTTTAAAGAGTGGGTGCCACTTAACACATTGGAGACCTTAAAAAATGTATATAGAGAACTTAATCGCACTGTTTCTAATTCTTTTTACACAAAACAAGGGCTTAGAGCATACTGTATTTGCAAGTAATAGCAAGAGAGTATTGTATAAAAGAAGATATTACTAAACTAGTCCTCTGCAAGGGTAAATACTGTGTTTATTCTCTTCAGCTTTAGCTATACTTGAGTGCAATAAAAAACTTAATAAAATTTTATGCCTGTTTTGTAATTCAGGGCCTATTATGATTTTAGAAATAAGATAATCAACATACAACTCTTTGTAAAACAAAAGCAACTTTGGGTGAGTTTTATAGATTTATTAAATTTTGATAAAGTAAATATTTTGACCACTATTTTCAACAACCCAGGGCTTATTTTCTTCTGACTTCTTGGCTAACTTCCAGACTATGGGAAAATAAATTATGATTGTATGTGACCCCCAGATCACTAAGCTTGCATTTTGGCAGAAAGAAAAAAAATCAGTTGTGATTTAAAACGTTTGTTGAGATTTTCAAACATAGAAATAAAGCTGTAGCATATTCACTAAACAATGTTTTATATGAGGATAGGGACCTTTAAATATGTGTTTTATAGAATATCTCACACATTTGTAATGGATAACGTGCATTAAAATGGAGTTCTTATTATAGAATAACCTGGTTAAACAGATATTAAAGCTGCTTTTGGGTAAAACAGGTTTCCACCAGTATTTTCCCTGAGCTAGAGGAGAAGTCTTAGATTTTAAGAGTAATACAACACATCTATCTTATTAGTCTTGTGCCAATAAGAGAAGTAAATATCAAACATTAAAATGGTCACTTTACAATTTTAGTATGTCTGTACCTTGTATCTTAGCTTGAGTATGATTGTCTTATCAAAGTAGTGTTCTAACTTTAATGTATTGTATGTTTGTTATTATATTAAAGTGTGATTATTATTCATTGGAATAAAACACTTTGTCTCATCATTTTATTTTATAATGAAAGGTCATGGAGTGACTCAGTTGCACTAATTTTTTTCACCACCAGTTTCCAAATCACTGAATCATGAGCATTAAGATAGAGTAGCACAGAATAAAAAATAGATACCTCAAAGACCTTCTAATCCAAGACATATTTTATATATATGTGACATATAATACATATAATATATGTGATATTTAATACATATAATATACATATATACATATATGTATACACACACATTAAAGTTCAAGGACAAAATTTCACAAAGTAAAAGAAACAAAATAGTTACTATGTGACATAAGATTTAAGAAATTTAGTAAAACAATAACTGTAGATAGACACTGTTGAAACAATTTTTTTGGATTAAAAAAGTAATTAAATTCTATTGTTTTAATAACCACAGCATATATTTGGTGTTTCTGAGAAAGTAAATAGATATGTAGTAGAAAAGAAAGGCCTCTTCAGAGTAGAAGGTTTTCTTTGTTCCATCATAGCACTGAGCTCAACTGACTAGTGATCCAGCTACAAAATAACTTAAAAATTATCCTTTCCCTTGGATTATTCCCACTTTTTTACTTCAGTTTCTCTATTATTCTTATTATCATTTAGAATTTACTTTATTTTAAGGTTAGCCCTTTCTCTTAAAAACCTAACTGAACTTTCTCACAGTTTCAAGATTGATGGAAGAAAATTTATTAAGAAAATTCAGTGCATTACTAGCTCTTCATCTGCCCCATGACCTTAAGCAAATCATTTCATTTCAGCTGTGTAGGTCTCTATAGGGGGAATCTGCCCCAATATTTCAATGTTGGTTCTATTTTCCATAAGTATCGGCCAGCTGAGGAATAAAGAGAGACACTACAAAGAGAGGAATTTCACAGCTGGGCCTCCAGGGGTGACATCACATATTGGTAGGACTGTGATGCTCGCCTGAGTCTCAGACCAGCAAGTTTTTATTAAGGGTTTCAAGAGGGGAGGGGGTGTAAGAACAGGGAGTAGATCACATGTTTCAAAGGGCAAAAAGGAGAACTACTGATAAGGGTCTAACAAAGATCACAAGGCAAAGGGCAAAAGCAGAACTACTGATAAGGGTCTGTGTTCAGTGGTGCACATATTGTCATGATAAACATCTTAAACAACAGAAAACAGAGTTCGAGAGCAGAGAACCAGTCTGACCACAAATTTACCATGGCAGAGCTTTTCCCCACCCTAGTAAGCTTAAGGGTACTGCAGGAGACCAGGGTGTATTTCAGTCCTTATCTCAACTGCATAAGACAGACATTCCCAGAGCGGCCATTTATAGACCTCCCCCCCCCAGGAATGCATTCCTTTCCCAGGGTATTAATATTAATACTCCTTTCTAGGAAAAGAATTTAGCGATATCTTCCCTACTTGCTCATCTGTTTATAGGCTCTCTGCAAGCAGAAAAATATGGCTCTTTTTGCCCGACCCCACAGGCAGTCAGACCTTATAGTTGTCTTCCCTTGTTCCCTAAAAATTGTTATTATTCTGTTCTTTTTCAAGGGGTACTGATCTCATTTTGTTCAAACACATGTTTTACAATCAATTTGTACAGTTAACACAATTATCACAGTGGTCCTGAGGTGACGTACATCCTCAGCTTATGAAGATAACAGGATTAAGAGATTAAAGTAAAGACAGGCAAAAGAAATTATAAAAGTATTATTTGGGAACTGATAAATATCCACGAAATCTTCACAATTTATGTTCTTCTGCTGCGGCTCCAGTCAGTCCCTCCATTTGGGGTCCCTGACTTCCCACAACGCGTCTCAGTTTTCTCTTTTTTTTTTTTTTTGAGACAGAGTCTCAAATCTCAGCTCACTGCAACCTCTGCCTCTTGGGTTCAAGTGATTGTCCTGTCTCAACCTCCTGAGTAGCTGGGATTACAGGTGTGTGTCACCACACTTGGCTACTTTTTGTATGTTTTGTAGAGACAGGGTTTCACTATGTTGGCCAGGCTGGTCTTGGACTCCTGACCTCAAGTAATCCACCTGCCTTGGCCTCCCAAAATGCTGGGATGGCAGGCATGAGCCACCGCATCCAGCCAGTTTTCACATTTTTTAAATGATAGGTTTCCTTCCCATTTTCAGTTCTGTGTTCAATTTCATTGAGTCTTTTAATAAGGGTGGGGGAGTTCAAATACATTTTAAAAATTATTTTTTGGTTTATGAAAAACATATTGCATGTACAAATTTTATAAATTACATGTTCAGGTTTGCAAAAAAGTTTGTTTCATTATTCTGAACAGAATTTAATTTTTACTCCAAGCTTCCTTTTCACCAAGTGAAATCAGGAAATTCCTGGATAAACTCAGTCAATTCAGTGTTTTCTCAGACTCTTCAAGTAAACTTTTCAGTCAATTCAAAGCTCTGCCCACCCCACCCCCCACCACCCCCAACCCCTGTGCCATTTCTTCCTGGAATGACATCTAAATTCCAGAAGACGTCTGTGAAATCCAATTTCTGGTGGGAGCATGCATATGCTCTTGTCCTCTGGGAGACTCGAGTGTGTCAGGAGAGTTAGGCGGGGGATATGGGGCAGTGATTAGGTGACAGATCACAGAGGGCTTTTGCACTGATTTAAGAAAGCTCCTGCTGGGCGTGGTGTGCACCTGTAGTCCCAGCTACACAGGAGGAATGAGGCAGGAGGATCACTTGAGCCCAGGAGTTGAGGCTGCAGTGAGCTATGACCACATCACTGCACTCCAGCGTAAGACCCTGTCTCAAATAGAAAGAAAGAAAGAACAAGAAAGAAGAAAGAACGAATGAATAAATAAATAAGAGAGAAAGAAAAGAAAGAGGAAAGAAAGAAGAAAGAAACGAAAGAGAAAGGAAAGAAGCAGGAGAGAAAGAAGAGAAAGAAAGAAGAGAAAGAAAGAAAGGGAAGGTAAGGGAAGAAAGGAAGAAAGAAAGAAGGAAAGTTCCTAATGTGAAAGTCAAAACACAGACTAGATCCTCCCAGAGCTCATTTTCCCTCCTTGCCACTGCAAATCCTATTCCCTCTGCCTGGAACACATCCTTCTCCATGGTCTGTCTTAATAACTGCTGCATTACCACCAACAATTAGCTAAAAAATCACTCTTCCAAGAAACCTTCCTCACCCTCCTCCCAGCCAAACCTTCCTCACCATCCCCCAGTCTGGGTTGCATATCCATCTATTCTCTTTGGGACCCTGTGCAGGCCTCTTCTAATCACATCCCTAGTACTATAGAACAAATTTTTATTTGCTTGTCTGCCTCCTGCGTAGGCTGTGAGTTTACTGTAGGTTGAACTGTGTCATGTTCACAACTCCCTCCTCATCAGTCAAAGATTCATCTACATTTCCTTCCCCTTAAAGGCCATCACATGCTTCTTCAATTAGCTTGAAACACAAAAGTTCTTTTCTTCTCTGCCCACAAGGAATGTGTGTGATTGTATGCGGAAAGATAGCACCCTTTCTCCTAGAGTGGGAACAAGAGAAAGGAGATGTTAAACTAATTCAGCGGCTTTGGCTTCCTTGATCAGTCTCCCTACTGCAAAGATTGAAGTTAAGTCTTCGTGGGTAAAGAGAGTGGCTCTATTATTTGGAGTGGAGACATCTGTGGAGTTAGGAACCCAGATCCAGGTCCTTTGGGACAGTTACCACTGAGCTCTCCCTCAATCCCCCTCCACTGGGCAATGTTAGATGACAATCCCTTCCACAATGGGTGGAATCTGGGACTTAGGGTTAGAATGCAACCCAAATTCTACAATCAGACAAGACCGGCTTTCTCAAACACACTAATAAAAAGAAATCCACCCAAAAGTTACTCATCTTTACTGAACAAAATATGTCTTAAAAATCTGTCACACCTACAGCCACTGCCAAGTCCAGCACATGCAATGTGAATCATGTACCACCCGCTTCATAGATGCTTGGGCATCTCCCCCAAGAGCAGACGACAGGCAGGCAGGTGGCTTGTGGTGTGTGGCAGGGGTTTGAAAGACAAGCTGGGACAAGGAGGTGCTCTGATGTAAAGTGCTGAAAAATTAAATATCCCATAAAGCACTTACCAGAGAGATATGAGACATAACAAATGATATGAAATGGAAATGCCATAACAATAAGATTGTGGAGGCATGAGAAAGAAAGAGACCCAGAGAGCCACAGATGTATGCCAAAGGCATAGAAAGTGGAACTGCTGTCTCTAAGGACAGATTTTTCAAAGACTTTTCTTGTTCACCTGCCTGACCCTCCACCCGTCTGAAGCAGCCCAACCTGAGGCCAATTGCCACAGCAGCAGAAGTAGGAGGATCACAGAACTTTCAGAATCATGGAGAATCATGGAACTTTCAGAGCTGGCAGGATATCCGAAGAGATGAGCACTAAACATGAACTCTTTGGCACTTCATTCAGATAACACACAATTCCCTCCAATTATGATAAAGAATATCAGCGAGTTTCTACTGGATGAAACAAAAAGAGATAATTAAAATATACAAGTAATTGGCCAGGCATGGTGGCTTATGCTTGTAATCCCAGCACTTTGAGAAGCCGAGGCGGGCAGATTACGAGGTCAAGAGATCGAGACCATCCTGGCTAACATGGTGAAACCCCATCTCTAGTACAAATACAAAAATTAGCCAGGCGTGGTGGCACGCACCTGTAGTCCCAGCTACTCAGGAGGCTGAGGCAGAAGAACTGCTTGAATTCGGGAGGTGGAGGTTGCAGTGAGTGGCATCAAACCAAATCATATTCCCTTAAGGCCTGAAGGAAACAGAGGAACAGGAGTAGATCGCTTGCAACATATTGACAATAATTCCTCCCGTGCAGTCTTTTGCAATGTCACTTGCCTTCTCCTCCCAACAAGAGGAGCGGGCACGTTACCCATGTCTTGCATTTGGATGGGTCCTGTCTCTTTCTGTGACTAAGACATGGAGTAGCGTGATGTTGGGTTAATTTCAAGCCTAGGCCTCAAGAGACCTTGAAGCTTCTAATTTTATCTTCGTGGAAGACTGAGGTACATCTGCTAAGATACACCTGCTTAACTGGTCTTAAGCCAGCAAAAAATTATCAACAGAGATAGAAAGGCTCAATCTCTCTATTGTCATTGTCCTTGTCAGACTGGACCCTAGACAACCAGGTCTAAGAACAGAGTGAGCCACCACGCCTGGGTAGATGGTCATTTTTAGCATGTCCAAAATATCTGTACTAAAGATGGGAGAAAGCAGGAATAAAAACATGATATAACCTATTACAGAAATATTTATCTTGGGAAGGAAATTAATGCTTTTCTCCTGTGCTAATCCCACATGGTCCCTCCTATAAAGGCAAATTCATGGATATCTAAAGGAATAGCCCAGAGGGAAGACATGCTCCCATTGTGCAAACACTATTTTGGGATTCATTACCTGCTTCACGAGCTCTGGCATGGAGGTTCCTTTTATGGGTTATATAGAACAATTTACAATAACTAATTAAAATATTTAAAAGGAATTTCATAAGTCCAAGCAGCCAAAGTGCGTCTTGATGGTGAATGTAAGCACTGAGGTGAATCGCGTGCCCTAGGAAGGGAGCTGGCAGCTATGCCTCTGCAGTTGATGCAAATAAGGGTAACCCAGCAACTCTTACTGCCAACACTCATTATCTTTATAGCTCCAGAGATAAGGCAATTAAAAGCTTGAATCTGGTGAGGTCAGAGCTCTAAAATCTCTGTCTCTTGCAGGCCAGTGATGTAACTTTTTTTTTTTTTTAAGACTGGGTCTTGATCTGTCTCCCAGGCTGGAGTGCAAAGGTGCAATCTCTGCTCACTGCAACCTTCACCTCCCAGGTTCAAGTGATTCTCCTGACTCAGCCTCCTGAGTAGCTGGGATTACAAGTGCCTGCCACGGTGTACAGCTAATTTTTGTATTTTTTAGAAGAGATGGGGTTTTGCCATGTTGGCCAGGCTGGTCTAGATCTCTTACTCTTAGGTGATCCACCCACCTTGGCCTCACAAAGTGCTGGGATTACCGGTGTGAGCCACCATGCCCAGCCCAGTAGTGTAACTTTTTAAAGCCAATATATCAGGATCTTTACTTTTGATATCCTCTCAAAGGAATTGCTCCAGAGAGAACTTTAGAGACTATAAATGCCCTACACAAACAGAAGAAAACATCCAGTGGAATTGCTGTCCTAAGTGGATTCATGCAGGCTGCATGATGAAGGGCTGTGACTGGCTGCTCATTCGTTCCAATCACAAGGTGGGTGAGATAGCAACTTTCTTCCATTTTTCTTCTTCCATATGGAGGGAGCTCCACAAGCACAGCATCCCCAGGCTCTGTCCTCACTCCCCCAGTCCTTGTCCTCCATCCCTGCCACCTGCAGCACCCCTCACCTCACAACAGAGGGGATGGATGAATGGAATTGGTTAACTGGAAGAAGGGAGCATGCATAGCCCCTTCTTCTCCCTACCTGATCTGAGCTACCCAAGGGGGGCAAGTAAAACTGATGCAGTCCAGTTCCTAAAAACCAGAGGTATTAGTGTTTTTGTGCCAGAACACTAACAGCATGCTAGAGAACTAACCAATGAAGATTCCCAAAGACTCAAGGAAGAAAAGGATGGGGGTTTTGGTGGGCATAAGACTTGACATCAAACAGGAGAGGATCGAGAGGATCAGAAAAGAGATCCCTTATTGATCCAGAGTAGAAGAAGTAGTCAGTCAGGATATTCGATATTAGGACAGGTTTCTACAGGGAGGACCCTGTAAAAATATTCAACATGAGTAGTGTAGGGAGAGAATATGTGAAATGAGAGGAATGAGGAACAAGGCTGCTTCCCTGCAGGAGTAGCCCAGGGTATATCATACGGCAGGAAAGACCTTCAAACTTGCTTTATCATGGCATAAGCATACCTGATAGAACAAAGGGAATAAAGACTTGGAGAAAATAGTGTTTTCCAAGCTTCCTTTACCGATATACAAGATGGAATTAACCACACCAGGCTTTTAAAAAGAAAGAATTAGGTTTTATGGAGGTGCTGGGGGATACTGTGGAAGGAAGCAGGGACTCCATCTCTCCCTCTCCCATACTTGTGCTTAGGCTGGATTCTTAGTCACTTCTTTCCCCTAAATGGATGAAGCTAGCCTTCTGGACATGATTCGTCACCTTTTGGGCCCCTAACTTCAGTTGGTCATTAAAGAGGAGTTTTGAAAATGAAGCCAGTGCCCCTTAGCAGTTCCATATATGGCAAAGATTTCTTCATCTTCTAGTTGCTCCTCCCTCAACCCCATTCTCCTCTGTTCTCATGATAATAAGGAGGAGCTTCATCATGCTGGGTCCCCTATCTCCAAAGGCAGTAGCTGACTGCACACTGATCCTGTCTGCAAGGCGGGCAGGATGGCATCTTTCTCCCGTTCCTATTTTACTCTCCCATGTGTAGGGAGCCCCACTAGCACACTACTCCAGGGCTCTGTCCTCACTCCCCCAGCCCCATCCTCCATAACTGCCACCTGCAGCAGTCCCCAACCCTACAAGAGAGGGAGCCACTGAATGGGATTGGTTAACTGGAAGGAGAACTGAGCGTGCATAGCCCCTTCCTCTCCCTAACTGGTCTGAGCTGCCACAGGGAGCAAATGCTCTGTTCTGCTTCTCTATAACCATGTATTTGACAGCAGCTGATTCTGCCTGCATCCAGGTCCCACAAGCCTGTGACTAGGAGAGGCTTCATTCTACACCTGGAGTTGAATATTAGGAAGATGCTTGCCCATGGACATAAGCACCTTCTCAAATAACAACTCCATCAGTGACAGATTTGAGGGTTTTTTTTTTCCAACTGCTTTGATCTTTTGTCTTACTGAGAATTGTTTCAGATCTCAGGAGGGAAGGGAGCATGTTTTTGAGACTCTTTATAGTTCAACAGAGTAGCTTACTCCTAAGACCTGTTCATGATAAGCGGGGCCAGCTTTGTATTAACTCTGTCATCTAGCTGCACTGATGGTTAGTAACAGCAGGAAGTAAAATATTCATAAGGTCTGCAACTATGTGTATAATTTCAACCTTTGCTTATCACAGTTCACACTGTCCATAAATGTACATGCTGTTTGTTCTCCTTTCTCCACCTCCCGAGGTGGGATAAGTGTCTGTGGAGCTCAGTTCTAACGTTGCCTGCCCATCCCCCACCTTCCATCCTTAGGTATGTGAGGGCCGCCCTCTTCCTTTCATTGTGTTCTCCTTGGAGACTTCACAGGAATCCACACCATCTGCTCACAGCCCCATCCTCACCTTGGAGTCCCCATCTCCCACTTAGCAGTACACTTTTGCAAGTTTGAGTTAATCCAAAACAGAATATCTCAACCTCCACATTGTGGACATTTGGAACCAGATACTTCTCATTGTGTGAGACTGTCCAGTGCACTGTCGGATGTCCAGCAGCGGCCCTGGCCTTCACCCACCAGATATCAGCAATCTGCTCCCTCCCCCAAGTTGTCAGCACCCCACCCTGTCCCCTCTCCCTCTAGTCGTGACAAACAAGGTGTCCCTAGACATTGTCAAATGTCCCTTGGGGCCAAATTTACCCCACTGAGAGCCACAAATGTAGAGTAATCTTTCAGTGACTTCATTAGAACAGACTTAATTCCTTTGATATGCAAACAACTGAGGACATATTTGCTGTGTGCAGACAGGTATTAAAGGAAGTGTGGATTTACAGTATCACTGAAGAATGGGGCCAACTATATAACTGGTTCCAAGCATGGACCCCCTCTAGGCAACGAGCTTCCCAGGCTGCACAGCTTGCACACCTCAGAGACCAGGCCTGCAAGCCTGGGTTGGACTTAGACATTCAGAAGCTGGTGGGGCTTGTGACCTCCCTGCCAGTGTGACAATAAGAAATATTTTCCTAACTACCTTATAATTTTTGAGGTATCTCTCTCAAAGTGAAGTCAGTACTTCTCATCATTATGTTTCAAATTATTCTGTAGAACCATATTCATTATGTACATAATGACACATTGGCTAAGGTAAAACATTACTCCTTGTAAGGAAGAACTCAATTTAATTGTCAGCCAAATGGTCCCTGTCTAGGGAAATGAAAGACAGTAATTTTACCCTTTGAGTCACATTCTCTCTGAAAAAAAACAACAACAACAACAAAAAAAAGGATTTTTTTTAAAATCTCACAAACTTTCTTCTTGAGTTGTATAGGACAAATTACATGATCAACATGCTTTTTTTCCATGCCTCTTTATTAACACTTGAGCTGGGGACTCAGCTGCAAGGCCCCACACTTAGAGAAGCCCCATGCTTGCTTTTACGGATCCGCTATCATCTTGAAATTCTTAATTTTTGATCAAGAAGCCCACATTTTTATTTTGCACTTTGCCTTACAAATTACATAGCTAGTCTTATTCTGTTGTGCATGCACCAGCTCATACACTGGTACGTGACATCCATCTGGAGGGAAGTTGTCCTCTTTGGTTAAATCAGATGGAAATGACTTAGGTAATTCCTTTACCCTATCCTGGGACTTAACACAGCTAGAGGGAAAAGGTCACACTTGGAAGGCAAAAAGCAGCAAGAAAAAAGCTAACTTTTCTCCTTGAGAATGTAACTTCTCCCTCTACTCTCTTGAATCCTTTGTGGGAAAATTACCTACATCAAACCAAATCATATTCCATTAAGACTTGAAGGAAACAGAGGAACAGGAGTAGATCGCTTGCAAAATATTGACAATAATTCCTCCTGTGCAGTCTTTTGCAATGTCACTTGCCTTCTCCTCCCAACAAGAGGAGTGGGCATGTTACCCATGTCTTGCATTTGGATGGGTCCTGTCTCTTTCTGTGACTAAGACATGGAGTAGCGTGATGTTGGGTTAATTTCGAGGCTAGCCCTCAAGAGACCTTGCAGCTTCTGATTTCATCCTTGTGGAAGCCTGAGACCACCACGTGAAAAAGGGATGAGAAACCATGTGGAGTGAGAAGCCCACCAACAGCCAGCACCATCTGCCAAGGATATGAGTGAGACCCTCCTAGACAGCGCAGTGCAGGTTGAGTCCCAGAGAAGTGAAGCCTCAGGAGGGACCTCAAGCACAACCAGCAGAACTGCCTGAGTTCAGCCCAAATGCTGTCCCACATCATTGTGAGAAACAAAATTTGTTGCTGAATGATTGATGCCACTATGTTTTTGAATGATTCAACAATGGATAACCAATAAGAAACAGATACTTTCTACTGCAGTGTTATGAATATTTTTCCAACTTATTTCTTCTTTTCACTCCTCAGTTCCTGCATTTCCTGGTCTTGTAAGGAAGTGAAAGGGACCCCCTACATTTCTGTGTGGGATATTCAACATCTGTGATTGGCGGCTATATTGACTGAAGGTAGGAGGACAGCCTTCCCATTAGCAAGAAGTGTTTTTAATGTAACCCCTTTATTCTTCCAGTTACATACGATCAAAATTCTGAGTTAACAAACCAGGCAAGAAAAGAGCAAAAGTATAAAGAAATGCAGTTACTGAAGATAAAATATTCCCTACCTAGAATCCCCCAAGTTGAGTGTATGGTTGAATTTTCAAGGAAAAGCTAAAGGAAGTTTTTCTTATCTCCTCACATGCTGCACATCCAAAAGGATGAGCCCCTTTTTAAAAAGAGGTTTCTAATCACAGCTGAGATGACTCACACCCACGCTTTCTAAATATCCCACATGCCCTCTGCTTTCCTAGGACTCTCACATAGGTAGGATGAGACTTCATGATGGAGAAGAGTGGAAGTGACATGTGTCCCCTGCAGCCTAGGAGACTTAAGAGCCAGTGTATATCCTCCATCTCCCTTCAAAACAGCAACTGCAGAGGCCACATGTTCTGGGCAGTGCTGTCTGCACCAGCCTAGATTCCTGCAGGTGGAAAACTCCCCTCCTCACTGCCCCAGAGTAGGCGGGCAATGTCAGGAATAGATAAACCCATGACGTGTTAAGCCACTGAGATTTCTGAGTTTGTTTGTTTTAGTTATGATTACATGCCTTGACTAATATATTAATTTTTTTATGTTTTAACTTTTTTGGGTTTTTTTTTTTTTTTGAGACTGAGTCTCACTCTTGTCACCCAGGCTGGCGTGCAATGGCACGATCTCAGCTTACTGTAACCTCTGCCTCCCTAGTTCAAGCAATTCTCCTGCCTCAGCCCCCTGAGTAGCTGAGATTACAGATGCCCGAACCACACCCAGCTGATTTTTGTATTTTTAGTAAAGACAGGGTTTCACTATGTTGGCCAGGCTGGTCTCGAACTCCTGACCTCAGGTGATCTGCTCTCCTTGGCCTCCCAAAGTGCTGGGATTTCAGGCATGAGCCACCGTGCCCGGCCTATGTTTTAATTTTCTATGGTCATTATACAAGATCCAGTGGCCTCACACATTGCCCATCACTTCGTCGCTTTGTAGCTCTTAGATTCATCCCTATACAAACTCACAGTATAATCAGAAAGGTTTAATTTTATCTCTGTGTATTTGTGGAGAGAGAAAGATATCTGTTCCTATCAGTTTTCATTTGTAAAGTGACATTATAGCTCACTATAGTTATTATTAATTGTAACCGACTTGACCTTTAGCTGAAGTTACAATTATATTAGTGAACATTATCAACAGTTTCATCTATACAGATAGAGACATGAAGTTGCCAAATACATTTTTAATACATTATTGAGGAAAATGCTTCTAATATGCACCTCGCTTGAATCTGATAGAGTAAATTACATTAAGTGGAGATAAACAACCAAGACTCTACATTACTTAGCTTCAAAATCAGTCAAATCAGAGTTTAAGGGCTGGGTGCCATGGCTCACACCTTTAATCCCAGTGCTTTGGGAGGCCAAGGCAGGAGGATGGCTTGAGGCTAGGAGTATAAGACCATCCTGGGCAACATAGTGAGACCCTGTCTTTACAGAAAATTTTCAAAATTTACCAGGCATGGTGGTATGCACCTGTAGTCCCAGCTACTCAGGAGGCTGAGGCAGGAGGATTGTTTGAATTCAGGAGTTCAAGGTTACAATGAACTATGATATGATTGTGCCACTGTACTCCAGCCTGGGTGACAGAACGAGACCCTGTCTCTAAAAAACAAAAATAAAAATGAAGTTTAACATCTGAGATATCAAGACATTTAAGTAAATGATTGAATCTTGTAGTCATTTTTTTTTTTTTTGAGACAGGGTCTCACTATGTTGCCCCAGCTGGAACATAGTGGCACAATTATGGTTCACTGCAGTCTCAACTTCCCAGGCTGTAGCGATCCTCCCTCCTTAGTCTCCCAAGTAGCTGAGACTACAGGTGTGCACCACCATGCCTGGTTAATTTTTTTTCAATTTTTTGTAGAGAGGGAGGTCTCACTATGTTGCCTAGGTTAGCCTCAAACTCCTGGGTTCAGGTGGTCCTCCTGCCTCGGCCTCCCAACATGCTGGGATTAAAGGTGTGAGCCATCGCACTTGGCCTTGTAGTCACTTTTTAAGAATTTGATACCAATATTGAGTATAAAATATTTAAATAGTAATTTAAGTAGATGTAGTCTTATTTAAGTTTATAGTTATGATTGCCTAAATATCGACCATATTTTCAATTCATATGTTTAGTGTACTGCATTCTTATTGCTATGCCTTTCAACTTAGAAAAACTGTTCAGAGGTGGTATGAGTGTTAAAATTATTTCCTCCATCAGGAGTGCCTTAGAATCTGGGCCAGAGCCTCTCAGTGTAGCCACTTCTGAAAAACCACAGTCTGATGATAATTATGAAATACTATTTTGCTCTATGATGAGACTCCTCAAGAAGTTAAGCTTAAATACAGATGAAGACAGAAGCAGTTCAATGCTGCAACCAAAACGGGGTGTAAAGATCAGGAAACAGAAATGGATTTGTAATGCTTCTTGGTATACCCATCCATTTTGAGTTGTTTGCATTTCTGCGCATCTTGCAAGCAGATGCCCTGGCAGCTTTTGTTTCAGAACATCTTTTTAAAGATGTTCATATAGTGAACAGTGTTAAAAAATATAGTATCTTCCTTCAGAGGAGACTGCAGGTTTGTTTACTGACCAGTATCGTAAGAACAATGTTTCCCTCCAGGGCAAAGATTTGGCAGTTTTCCTTGCAGCCCATTATAAAAGACTGGGCTTCCCTAAGGTTGGGATTCCTCAGCTGTGATATAAACCCATGGTGTGTGAGGCTTCCACCTCAGCCTCTTCACGTCATCCCGAGACACCTGTGGGCAAGAAGTACTAGCATGAACAGAGCTCATGCTGCTTCCTATGCTGTGAGCTGTAAAGTCTGTTTGGCTTATGCAGGTTAGAGGAATCCTAATGAATGAGTGTGGATTACTGTAGACTTAATTAACTCCAATTACAGCTGCTTTTCCATTGGAAGTGTCTTTTTTTAAATTTTTTATTTTTTATTTTTATTTTTTAGATGGAGTCTCACTCTATCATCCAGACTGGAGTGCAGTGGCATGATCTTGGCTCACTGCAACCTCCACCTTCCAGGTTCAAGCAATTCTCCTGCCTCAGCCTCCCGAGTAGCTGGGACCACAGGTGCATGCCACCACACTTGGATAATTTTTGTATTTTTAGTAGAGAAGGGGGTTTCACCATGTTGGCCAGGCTGGTCTCAAACTCCTCACCTCAAATGATCCACCCGCCTCGGCCTCCCAAAGGGCTAAATTATAGGTGTGAGCCACCTCACCTGGCCTGAAGTGTCTTTACTGGAATGGATTTCTACAGTCCCCAGCAAATGTTATTCTGCTGTTAATCTGGAAGGTACTTTTTCCTCTCCATAACAGTCTGCAAAAACCACCAAAAGCAGTTTGCTTTTATCTATCAGGATCTATAGCACACATTCAAGCTCTTGCCTTAGGTTCAGATCAATTTTCTTGCTCTTTGCCACAAGATTGGCAGAGATTTTTGAGTGTCTTAACATGTCATAGAACATCACACTAGTCCACTATATTGATGATATCCTGCTGAGTCGACCTCATGAACAGGAAGAAGCAAGTTCCTTAGATACTTTAGAAAGATGCAGGTGAGCTAGTGGTAGAGAAAAACCTCACTCCAGGTACCAAGCAATATGTCATTCAGCATCCAATCAGGAAAACAGAACTAATTCCATGTATTCAACAGCAAGAATTTTAACAGCTGATCCTTGAACAACATTAAGATTAGGGGGACCGACGTCCTGCATGGTAGAAAACCCAACTGTAGACTCCCCAAAGACATAACTATTAATAGCCTACTGTTGGAAGTCTTACCAATAACATAAACATCAATTAACACATATTTTGTGTGATATATATTATGTACTGTATTCTTACAATAAAGTAAGCTAGAGAAAAGAAAATGTTATTAAGAAAATCATAAAGAAGCGAAATATATTAACTATTCATTAAGTGGAAGTGGATCGTCAGAAAGATCTTCATCCTTGTCTTCACACTGAGTAGGCTAAGGAGAAGGAGGAAGAGGAGGGATTGGTCCTGCTGTCTTGGGGTTGGCAGAGGTGGAAGAAAATCCACATATTAGTGGACCCGTGCAGTTCCAAATCCTGTTGTTCAAACCTGCATCAGCTTTATAAGGAACTGGTGGTGTTGAAGAACCGAAAAACTAAAATGGGACCATCAAATTAACACAGAGCTAGACACTTCAGGAAGCAATTACCACCCCCAGGGAAGAAGTTGGGGTTATAAGAACGTAAGAGTTGGAGGCTTAAGAGCCTCAAGACTTAGACTTCTGAGGATGGGGCGTACACAGCTGGTGCTAATACTTCAGGAGCTCACATGAGCAGTCCAAGAGTAAAATTGGGTCTCAGACTTCCAAGGAGGGCCACTTCTTGGTGGTTGCTAAAACCTCGGAGAGAGTATGATGAAACTTGCTCCAGGAGTGCTAAACCAACCAACCAACCAACCATACTGGAGACTGGAACCCACTGCCCCGGCCAGGTGAAGCTTTGTTGCCATGGTGACACAGGGGCTTGAACAGCAAGCAGAGAAATAGCAAATCCCTGCTTCCCACCTCCTGGCCACTCTCTCACTCCCCATATTGGCAGAATTTACCATCCACCCAGCAAAGGAGAAAATGCCGCAGCGTTCCAACTCCGGCATCACAGAACTGAGAACAGAGAAGGGAGTGTTTCTAACAGGGATGTATTTGCTTAACAATTGGCACACTGATTACAGGAAGATTTCCAACTCTTTAGCAAAACTGTTTACAGTTAAGCCCCAATCTAGCTGGGCGTGGTGGCTCATGCCTGTAATTGCTGCACTTTGGAAGGCCAAGTCTGGAGGATTGATTCCTCAAGCCCACAAGTTCAAGACCCGTCTCTATAAAAAATGTAAAAACTGACCAATCATTGTGGTTTGCACCTGTAGTCCCAGCTACTTGGGAGGCTGAGATGAGAGGCTGGGGTGGGAGGTTCACTTGAGTCCAGGAGGTCAAGGCTGCAGTGAGCCCTGAGCATGCCACCACACTCCAGCCTGCGCAACAGCATGACTCTGTCTCAAAAACAAAAACAAATAAACCCTAACCTATAGATCTAACCTACCTCTCTAGCCATTATCATCTAAACCTTTGGTTGACAATGTCTCTTTGGTTGATAATGCCTAAACACTTTCTCTAACCCTAATGGGTTCTGTTCTTTCCTAAAACTCATTTAAAAAACCCCTCATATTTCTATGCAATTGCTCCCATTAGTCACTCTGTGTGAGATTGCCCCTTCATCATCCAAATAAATTTCCAAGATCACCTTTAAAGCAATCATCTATGCTTATTGAGCACTATGTGCTGCACATTGTTTTAGGCTCTTTATAGATTTCACTTATTTAATCTCTACAGCTCTGTGGTGTATCCTATTTATTTCCATATTTTACAAATACAAATGTTAAATAACTTGCCCAAAGTCATATAGCTAATAAAAGGTAGTGTGAACCCAGAAACTCTGAGACAGGTCTCAGTTAATTTAGAAAGTTTATTTTGCCAAGGTTGAGGATGAGCACCTGTGACACAGCCTTAGGAGGTCCTGACATGTGCCCAAGGTGGTCAGGGCAGTTTGGTTTTATACATTTTAGGGAGACATGAGACTTCAATCGACATGTGGAAGATGAACATTGATTTGGTCTGGAAAAGGTGGGACAACTAGAAGCAAAGGCAGGACAACTCAAGCAGGGAGGGGGCTTCCAGGTCATAGGTAGATGGGAGACAAATGGTTGCATTCTGTTGAGTTTCTGATGAGCCTTTCCAGAGTAGACAATCAGGTAAGCATTTAGCTCAGTGAGCTAAGCGGTGACTTTGAATAGAATAGGAGGCAGGTTTGCCCTAAGCAGTTCCCACTTTGACTTTTCCCTTTAGCTTAGTGATTTGGGGGAGGTGGCGGGGGGGGGGTCCCAAGATTTAATTTCCTTTCACAGTAGAAATGGCTATTCAAAGCTTTCATCTTAATCAGCTTAAAATACCACCTTCTAAGATCCAAATTAATGGTCATCTCTTTTGAGAGGACTTCTTACACTCTCCCAGGCCAAAGTATTTGCTTCCTTTCTGGTGCTAACATATTTTTACCATGGCAGAGCTTTTCAGTGTATGTAATCTTTTCACTGATATTTCTATCTCTGAATCTCTTATAAATGATCTGCCGCACAGAGCTGTCCAATCGAAATTCCTGTAGTGATGGAACAGTGCTGTGTCTGTCCTACCCAACATGGCAGCTACTAGCTACATATGGCTATTGAGCAGGTGAAATGTAGCCAGTGGAACTGAGTTTATTTAAATTTAAGTTTAAATAGCCACATGTGGCTAGTGGCTACCATACTGGATGGTAAAGATCTAGCACATACTCCAGGATACTTCCTCAGAAAAGGTTTACAGAATGAATGAATCATTCATTACAACTTTTTTAGCCTAACAGGAAACACTTACATAGCTTCAGTTTTGGTTTTCTTTTTTAACCACATACAGAACACATTGGTTTACTTTATTAATAAGCATGTATATGAATAAACATTAAAAATATTACATAGTATCATTATCAAGATCTATCCCATATTTTACCATGTGTATGTATCCACAGGGCCTGTCACCTGGCTCTCTGCAGCCTCAAGTTCCTGAGCTCAAGCAATCCTCCCACCTCAGCATCTGGAGTACTTGAGACTACAGGTGTGCACCACCACACCCAGCTATTTTTTTTGTTTGTTTGTTTGTTTTGTAGCGAAAGTCTCTCCACCTTGTGTTGCCCAGGCTGGTCTTGAACTCCTGAGCTCAAACGATCCTCCCGCCTCCACCACCCAAAGTGCTGGGATTACAGGCATGACCCATTGTGCCCTGCCAAGCAAAAAAAAAAAACCAAAAAACAAAAAAAACAAAAAAACAAAAAACTGTGGCTGTAAAAATTTTTAATGGATTTTAATAATTAAGCTTACATATTTATAATTGCCTATGCCAACTTTGCAGTTGTTTTCATTGTGTTCAGATAGATCCCAAGTGACTAGATGAATGTGTGGCACATAATATGGACTCAATACATATTTGTTGAATTAATGAAGGAATTATGCCTACTAGGAGATTTTAATTAAGTGTGAAAATCTAACCTACACATCGTTTTCAAATATTAATGTTTACAAATACTTAATGCAATAATTAAGGAAATAGTTATGTTAAATTTTGTGGACATTCATTTCCATTTCAAAGATTTTTTTCCCCCATCTCTTCCAATTCCCAAACAAAAACTGTCCTTGGCCTCTGGAGTCTTCTCACACCACTCCTCAAACTAGAGGACTGAAAATAGGCCTTTGGCTGGGCAGAAACCAACAATATTTAAAATACAAAACTTATGAACGATGACATAAGAAAAAAAAAGCTCTAAATAGGTTAACAGTGAGGCCAACTAAATCTGAGATTGAAAGCGCTCCCCAGACCGCAGCCACACCACTGGGACCACAGCTTTGCCTCCCTCAATATCCGACCCCGCGCTCCAAAATCTGAGTAAAGCGGAAGTACGGGCGGCTGCTGCAGCGCTTGCGCAGGCGCTGAGGTCTCGCCCCATAAGACTCCGCCCCGCCCCACGAGGCCGCCCCGCCAGCTTTAAGGCCCAGCCCCGCCTTCTGCTGTTGCCGCAGCAACCCAGAAAGCGCCATGGCTGCCGCCGGCCGGGAAAAAGGGTATGTGACACAGACTGCGGCAGCCCTAGACAAGTCACCGTCACTTTCGCCACAGCTAGCAGCTCCCATCCGAGGGAGGCCTAAGAAGTGTCTGGTCTATCCGCATGCGCCGAAGAGCTCCCGCTTGTCTCGTTCCGTTCTGCGTTGGCTTCAGGGTCTGGATCTCAGCTTCTTCCCCAGGAACATCAACAGGTGCTTGAGTAAGCCAGTCCTAGGCCCCCCCGGTGGGCGCCCCGCCTGCTTTCCGCCGCCTGCCAGGCCTCAGATTGCCTACCCTGGCCTGGCTTATGTTTCAAATCAAGACCCCCCCACCCACGCACACACATGAAAACACTATTAGGGAACAAGGCTTTAACAAAATACCACGAAACATCTTGTTTATTCAATTAATCAACCAATCATTAAATTGTAGACAATATAGAATGCTTTGGTGACTACAAAAATATTAAAATAGTCAAAGCTTTTTCTTTAGTGATATTGGGCATTAATACTGGTAAGGACGGCCGGGCACAGTTGCTCATGCCTGTAATCCCAGCATTTTGGGAGCCGAGGCAGGCGGATCACCTGAGGTCAGGAGTTGAGTAACAGCCTGACCAACACGGTGAAACCCCGTCTCTACTAAAAAATACAAAAAATTAGCCCAGTGTGGTGGCGGGTGCCTGTAATCCCAGCTACTGGGGAGGCTGCAGGCAGGAGAATGCTTGAACCCGGGAGGCGGAGGTTGCTGTGAGTCGAGATTATGCCGCTGCACTCCAGCCTAGGTGGCAGGGTAAGACTCTGTCTCAAAAAAAAAAAAAAAAAAAAAAAAAATACTGCTAAGGATCAGTTTACCCTTTGTCGGAGATGGCATCTAGTTTGAGAGTTACCAACAAGTTTTTAAAGTTGCTGCTTAATTGTAGGCACTTTGTATGTAACTGGCAGCTAATATTTGCTCTGGGAATGCAAACTAAATTCTATAAAAAGGCGATGAATCTTTTGCAGAACTCTGGTTTAAAGTAGTCTCTCCTTATCAGAGAGGTATAGGTTCCAAGATCCCCAGTGGATGCCTGGAACTGTGGATACTACAGAACCCTCTGTCAGAACACATTTCTGTTTATGTCTTCCATCCACAAATTTAATGCCTTTTTAAAAATCTTAACTAAGCACTTATCACACTGTGGCTGAAAGTTTTTCAATTTGAGGTGTGATGGCGAAACTATCAAGAATTTCTTTTTCTTCATATTTCAGGAATATGATTCATTCCTACCATTGTAACCATTCTTACAACTTTCTATTAAGTCAAGAACTTTCATCTTTTCACCTAAAGGAATAATTTTATGGTTTCTCTCTGGCATATCTGAATCACCAGCATCACTGCTCTTGCACTTTGCACACAAGCGCACCACACTGTACAGTTGATCTGATGACTAAAAGGTGACTGATGTCTACAACGTGGAGACTCTGGACAAAGGGAGGACTCACATCCTAGGCAACACAGAGCAGGCAGGGAGGTTTCATCAGACTGCCCAGAACAGAGTACAATTTAAAAGTTACAAATTATTTCTTGAATTTTCCATTTAATATTTTCCGACTGTGATTGACCCAAGGTAACTGAAACTGCAGAAAGCAAAACTGCAGATAAGCGGGGGACTAGTTTACTAATTTGTCTTCAGTATTCCTTACAACCATGCCTCTGAAATTTTAAAGTGCATATGAATCACCTGGGGATCTCGTTGAAATGCGGATTAAATACAAATTAACAGTTTGGGTTCATCAAAAGAACACCAAAACCTTTGAAACGTAGATAATCTTAGCAAAATTCCACAGTAGGTACTCCTTAGAGCAACGATCCAACAACACTCACTTTACAAGATACTTTTAGTATGGAATATTAGACTAGTATTAATTATAAAATAATACAAACTGCATAATTAACTACACTTTATTTCATTTCCTAATTGCCACGGATCAGAGACTTTTCAAATGGCTTCCTAATTGCAGAAATATTCTGTATATATTACCCCTGGGAACTTGAATTATCATCCTTTGAAAACGGGACCTCTTTAAAAGTCAAGTTGGGTAACTGGGCACAGTTGGAGAAGGTACGTTAGCAATCATTTACACTTTTAACTGTTAAGATGTTTGTTTTAAAGTGTGCCATGCTAATTTCCTGGATCTCTACGTGTATGTGTGTGACTGTGTGATACTGAGTTGGCAGCTTGTTCCTGTGTATTACAAAGTTTATTAAATTCCAACTGTTTATGTCATGAGTCACCTATGAAACTGAGCATAATTATTTCCATTAGCATGATATATACTGATTGGTTTTCCTGCTGAATATTATCTTTTAATAACTAACGTGTTAAACACAAAAATTACTTCAAAGGTAAATAAAAGGGAGATTAAAGTGAATTCATAGTACTTGGAGATTTTTATAAAATTTCTTATGATAAAAACATTTTCTTTCTACTATTAAAGTTCCTGGCAAGAAAAAAATTTAAATTACCTAAAGAACTAATCCATGGAACAATTCATTGTAAAGCTGGAGTGCCTGAAATATTGATAGAAGAGGTTTACACTTTATTAACACATCGAGAGTAAGTTCTTTGTAATTTCCTAGTAACACAATTTAATGTGAAACTTTTGATAATATAAAACTCATTGCTAAAATGTTGCTTATCAACAGTATTTTATTTTTTATTTCCAGAATTAAAAGTATCCAGGATGACTTTGTGAATTTCACGGACTATAGTTACCAGATGCGTTTACCCCTGGTTTCCAGGTCTACAGTTTCGAAGTCTATTAAAGATAACATTAGGTTATCAGAATTACTAAGCAATCCCAACATGCTGACCAATGAACTTAAAGCGGAGTTCCTCATCCTTTTACATATGTTGCAAAGAAAATTAGGCAGAAAATTGAATCCAGGTAAGTTTTCCTTGGAAACAGCTGAGTTCTTCCAAGCTCTATCAGGCTATTCTTGAGCACAGATGAAAGAAATGTCGGCACTGGCCCATTTTGCTATCTTCTGTAACTGGTTTAAAGGGAAATTACTTCTTTAATGCTAGCAGTGAAATGATTTATTAGCATTGGAGTGGTTTATAAATCAATCTTTTTGGTGAAGGCATAAGTTAACACAGTATACAGACACTTCTTTTTAGAAACGTATATGTGTATGAAAAATTCTTGTAACCTTTCACAAGAAACAAGTTCATATATCAAGTAACTAAGGAGTTTAAGAGTTAAGCAGGACACTCATCCCTTGGGAAAAGCCTGGATTACTATGATTCACTGTGGATGCTTTCTACAGTGTGGACAATGTTATCCTTTCCATAGTAGGCTTGTTCGGATGTAGATGGTAGAGCAGATTGGGGCAATCATGGCAACTTTCCAGACGTATCACTGAAATCATTCTCTAAGTACCCAAACAAAGCATTTGCCATCTGCATTTGCCAGAGTCACGGGCAGGTTGCAGAGTAATTGAACTTTCACTCTACATGTTTTTGTTTGTTTTTCTGGCAGTTTACTCAGGATACCACTCATGTATTGAAATTTTATTTCACTTGATTCCAGACATCTAGAGACCGCATCATTTCTGTGGCACCCAAACATTCGGGAAAAGAGGCAGATGTAGGTCATTAGGATTTCTCTCCCCTGTGAACTTTTTCTGAAGAAAACCATTTTCTCTCTGGTTTCTAGCCAGAGAGGAAAGCACCAATTTTAACATCTCCTAAAATTGTGAGATGGATATTTTAGGTTTTGTCCTTCCTTACTCTTGTCCATTCTTCCATCTCTTATATTTTGTTTTCTCTTCCTTGATTTTTCTCATCTCTGGCTTTACTCATAAATTCATGAATAAAGACATGATTCAGGTTATTAATGAGAAGAGTTTTATCTTGAAACATTTTGCATGTTTTTAAACATTAAAATTTTGCTGTGATATTTATCACACATGCACGTATATAATGTATATGTACAATTTAAAGAAGATGACTAACGATGAAAACACATTTTGTATATCCCTACACAGGTTAAGAAATAGAACATTACTAATCCCTTTACCTTCCCCTTTGTGTCCTCGGACTGCATTCTCCACATTCCCTTCCAAGAGTAACTATCATCCTGCTGCCTTTGTTTATAATTTCCTTGACTTAAAAATCTAGGCCGGGCGCGGTGGCTCACGCCTGTAATCCCAGCACTTTGGGAGGCCAAGGCAGGCGGATCACGAGGTCAAAAGTTTGAGACCAGCCTGACCAACATGGTGAAATCCCGTCTCTACTAAAAACACAAAAATTAGCTGGGCATGGTGGCATGTGCCTGTAATCCCAGCTACTGGGGAGGCTGAAGCAGGAGAATGGCTTGAACCCAGGAGGCTTAGGTTGCAGTGAGCCGAGATTGTGCCACTGCACTCCAGCCTGGGCGATAAAGTGAGACTCTGTCTCAAAAAAAAAAAATCTATACATACTATTTATATATTATTCTTTATTTCATTTACCTACACATACTATTTAAATATTATTTTTTATTTCATTCATATATATTTTTAAGTTTAGTTGATTTTATGAAACTCTGTAGTAGGCAGAATGAGCCCCCCTGCTATCCATGTCCTAATCCCTGAAACCTGTGAATATGATACTTTACATGGCAAAGAGACTTTGCAGATGTAAAGTTATGGACCCCAAGATAGGGTGTGTATGCTGGCTTATTCAGGCAGACCTGATCTAATCACACAAACCCTTAGAAGCAGAGATCTTTCTTCAACTGGAATCAAGACACATGTAGCAGAAGGAGAAGTAAGAGATCTGGAGTGTGATAGGCTCTCAACCTGCTATTGCTACAAGGGACAACATGGAAAGCATGAGAAGGTATGTGGTGCAGCTTCCAGGAGCAAAGAATTACCTTGGGCTGACAGCCAGGCAATAAACAGGGGCCTTAGTCCTGCAAACATAAGAAAGTGCATTCTGCCAAAGAGCTGAGTGAGCCTGGGAGAAGATTCATCCCCAGAACTTCCAGAAAGGAATGCAGCCCTGCCAATACCTTGCTTTCAGCCTCGTGAGACTCTAAATAGAGGACACAGACTTCTGTACCATGAGATAAAAATGGCTGTTTTAAGTCATGATATTTGTGGTAATTTGTTATGGCAGGAATGAAAATCAAATACAAGCTTCATAGTTAACACTGTTCCCATAATGAGATTATAAATATATCCTCCTATATTTAAATTGATTAAAGTGAAACCTTTTAAGGTTTAAATTGATTAAAGTGAAAACCTGTAATCTGTTAAGGGAGGAGACCACCCCCCATATCGTCTTATGCCCAATTTTGCCTCCAAAGAAAGAAGAAGTAAAAACTAAAAGGCAGAAATGAAATCCACAGGCAGACAGCCCAGTGCCGCGCCCTGGGCCTGGTAGTTAAAGGTCGACCCCTGACCTAATCGGTTGTGTTATCTGTAGATTATAGACATTGTAAAGAAAAGCACTGTGAAGATCCCTGTCCTGTTCTGTTCCATTCTAATTACCGGTGCATGCAGCCCCCAGTCACGTACCCGCTGCTTGCTCAATCCATCAGGACCCTCTCACGTGCACCCCCTTAGAGTTGTGAACCCTTAAAAGGGACAGGAATTGCTCACTCAGAGAGCTCAGCTCTTGAGACAGGGGTCTTGCTGAAGCTCCCGGACGAATAAACTGCTTCCTTCTTTAACTTGGTGTCTGAGGGGTTTTGTCTGCGGCTTGTCCTGCTACACTGTTACTTCATCTGCAATCCACATGAAGAACCAATTGCCTCAGCTGCATGTTTTGAGTAGTCTGTTCTTTTCCCACTTATTTGTAATGCCCTCTCATGTTTCAGTTTGCATGTATGTATGGGTCTGTTTCTGAACCTTCTGTTCCAGTTTGTCTACATGTGTGTCACTTCAGCATCTTGTCTTAATTATTATTGCTTTATAATTAGTGTTGATACTTTGTAAAGTCCTAAAATTTGTTCTTCTATGAAGTATTGTTTCTATTTCATTTACAGTGATTTATTGTTATGAATTTATTAATACTGCCCGTTGTTATATGTATTCATATCTAACATACTATTTTGAGTTTTTTTTTTCTCTTTTTCTGTTTCTTCTTTTCATCTTACCTATCTTTTCTTCTTTTGGACTAAGTTTTTTTCTGAAGATTTTTTTTTCCCACTAATTTTGAACATTTTAAATCTCTACTCTTTTTAGTGCTAATCTATACATTTTAGCATGCATATTTATCTTAGTCTAAAATTAATCTTTACTCTCTTCCTGAAACTGCAAGGACCTTAGAACACTATGACACTGATCCCTCGCTGCCACCCCTTCACCTCCTTTCAGTTCTTTTGTTGTCTAGCATTTCAGTTCTGTCCAGTTATATTTTAACACCACAAATCAGGCATCATTGACTTTTCTGTTTAAAAGTCTATCTTTGTAGAAAACTAACCTGTATCTCTGTTGTCTTTTGAACACATTTTTTCTTTAGCTACAGATCATCTAAACCCTTCCAATTCTTGAGCAGTGCTCTTTTTCCAGTCTTGATTCCTGAGACTGCTGATTTTAAACATTTCTCATTTGTGGCCAAAGTAATTAATTGTGATAACTATAGTTCTGGCAGTGTTACTGGCCAGAGTTGTGTTTAGTGTTGACAGAGCATGACTGGTGAGTAGGAATTAACTTAGCAACTTCTTCAAGCCTCAGTGAAGGATGAGTTGCAGAGGAGGAAGTGATCTTTAGAAGCACAAGGAAATTGCTCAAGTATTTCAGTTTACAGGATTAGTTAAAAAGAAATATGGGAAACATGGAAATAATTTTAATTCACAATTTTTATAGTACAAGATATGTGCAAAATGAAAGATACTGTATGATTTTATCAAATATAAAAATACATAAAACTAACCTATAATGATAGAAGTCAGGATAGCATTTTCCTTTTAGAATACTGTCTTGGAAAGACATGAGGGGGCTTTGGGGTACTGGTAACACATCATTTCTTGATCTGGATGATGGTACCCTAAGTGTATTCACTCACAAATTCATTGGAGTGAATTACACTTACTGTTTGTTTACCTTTTTGTATATACATTATAATTGAATAAAAACTTACCAAAGACTAACAGGAACATAAATATATTACCTTTAAAGTAACTATTTTGTGTATTAAATATATTGTGAGCAATGTGGGGAGGGACTATTAACCTAGGTATTCACACTACTCAGGAATATGATAAACAGAAATTTAAATAATTTACTTAATTTTTAAATTATGGCATCTTATTTTGACAATGGCCATTATGGCTTTTTAAGAAATAACTTTTGTGTTCATATTTTATAGAATGGTTTGATGTGAAACCAACAGTGGGAGAAGTTACTCTCAATCACCTTCCTGCCCAAGCCTCTGGGCGCAGATATAATTTAAAAGTTAAAAGAGGAAGAGTTGTCCCTGTTTTACGTAAGTTTTAACTCTTTGCTTCTTAAAATTGATTTTTTTTTTGCTTGACTTTCTTCAATTAAAGTTTTAAAAAACGGTTAAATAGTTAAAATGTTGGTGTAGGTCAACATTCAGTCCTACACTGTCAATTACACTGGTATGCAGTTCTTTATGATAAGTGAAGGGAACATGTCGTCTGCTAAGTCGCTGCCCCCTCCCTAGCCTGCTACAATCAGATCCACTGAGTTCTGATTTATGCTTAAATAGGTGAGTTGGAAACACGTCAGGCTCATTAGAGTTCAAAGCTCAGTTCTTCAGTAGTCAGAGGATGAGTCAGTCAGTCCTGAGACAGATATAGATACTTGCATACTAAGAATTCTCAATCAGTTGTATTACAAGAAGTCACTTGATTAAACCCTGTTAATTCAAAAAGCATTTATACTACAGGAAACTGTAGCCCATGGTCCAAATTCAGCCTGTTGCCT
Source organism: Pan paniscus (assembly GCF_029289425.2). NCBI lineage: Eukaryota > Metazoa > Chordata > Mammalia > Primates > Hominidae > Pan > Pan paniscus. Next base: position 173,903,369 of record NC_073252.2, on the reverse strand, counting down.
GTTTTTGTATAGTTCACAAGTTAAAAATAGTTTTTACTTTTTTTCTTTTTTGGAGACGGAGTCTCACTCTGTCACCCAGGCTGGAGTGCAGTGGTGCGATCTCGGCTCACTGCAACTTCCACCTCCTGGGTTCAAGCGATTCTCCTGACTCAGCCTCCTGAGTAGCTGGGACTACAACGCACGGTGCCACGCCTGGCTAATTTTTTGTATTTTAGTAGAGATGGGGTTTCACCGTGTTGCCCAGGCTGGTCTTGAACTCCTGAGCTCAGGCAGTCCACCCTCCTTGGCCTCCCAAACTGCTAGGATTTCATGGTTAAAAAAAAAAATCAAAAGAAAAATAGTAATTCCTGACACATAAAAATGCTATGAAATTCAAGTTCCCGTGCTCATAAATAACAGGGAACAGAGCCACTCCTGCTCATTTTATGCCTTGCTTACGGCTGCTTTGACCCTTCAACAGTTGGGTTGAGTAGTTGCCAAGGTGACTGTCTAGTCTAGAAAGTTGAGTTGCCAGATTTAGCAAACAAAAACACAGGGCAATGCAACAAATACCTCTGAGGACATATTTAGGACACACTTTTACTAAAAATTATTCATTATTTATCTGAAATTCAAATTTAACTAGGTGTCCTATATTTTATCTGGCAACCCTACCACAAAGCCTAAAATATTTACTCTCCAGCCCTTTACAGAAAATGTGTGTGGACTTCTGCTACAGATTATGTTTCCTGACGTGTTGAGGGATTTCGCCGGGGATAAAAGTTATTCGTATACATAGAGTCTTTGAGAGCAGTGCCAATGTTCCTTTTTTTAAAAAAACAAAAAAAAAACTTATGATTTCTCAGAACCTTTAATATGCTAATATGCATTGTAAATATTAAAGGGGAGAGAAGCAGAATGAAGTGTTTTCCAAACTCTATTTGATCACACATCACTATTTGGTTTTGCTTTGTTTGGTGGCCTTGTAGAACTAGTGTTCCTCATAGCACACTTTTTAATGTCCAAACATCAGGCCAGCCCATCAAAATCCCTTTAACTCTTCATCCACCTGAGGCATAGTAAACATAATAGAATCCAACGGAAGTGGATAACAATGTTTCCATGAATAAAATGCATCCATAGTTTCACCTTTAGATTCTAGGAATATATCCTCTCCTTCAGCCTGCCTCAACCTTCTTCTGTTGGTGACATTTGTGGTGAAAGTTCCAGCAGGGAGGGAGGTGAAGCCACAGTGGTAGGGTGAGCATAGGAGGAGGGGATCAGGAGGTATGGAAAGGAAACTGCAGGTAAGTTTTGTTTTTGTGTTTAACTTGCTTGCCTCGTTCCCCTTATGATTAACTGAATTTCACTGGGAAAGGGAAAGAGCAGGGTCACCTGCTTTGGGACCTGCAGTGAAAAGGTAGAAAAGAGTAGTAATGAGTCACAGCACGGCTTCCTTCCAGTATAAGAAAGAGATGCAAATAGGCCAGAGACAAAAACTGATGCCTGCTGATATTTGAATTGCTAAAGAGTATTTCTCATTTTTGTTATCTTTTTTGAAAATCTTCAAGGTTCACATATGAGTTTTTAGAAAAACTACATGGTATCGTTACTTCAGATCAGGATTCCAAGTAAAATGAATTTTTGCTTTTACAATTTTAATAATGTATAAGTGGCCATAAATAACTCCTCCCACTTTATTCTCTACTGCTCTTTTTTATGATTCTCTGGATGCTCTTTTATGATTCGCTTTCATCTCAATAGTCTTGCTCTCTTTGGAAAAAGAGATGGGTTTATGGAAGCCTTCATTGGAAAAGGTAGATCAGGATGGGAAGGTGAACATACATTTATTTTTTTTTACTTGTCTCAATCCTGTTCCAGATAATATACTTGGATTCTCTTAATCTAGGCACATAGTAAATTAATGAATGATGTGGATTCAGCTTTGGTAATTATATGGATGAGAACTATTAAGTGTTAAATAATTTTTTCTAAATTTGTTCAAAGGACTTCATTTCAGTTTCTGATAAGAGAGTAGAGTAAATAGTTCAGGTCTGCTACCATAGTTTGATAGTTAATGGAAGGAGGAGAAGCAAAAACACTAGACTGTAGGAACGTAACTCTGTTTTACCATCTAAGATTTCATATAATGGCACTGAAATCACAGGCTGTTCACCTGAAAATCTTCTAATTATCAAACAGGGGGGCCAAAATTAATTGTAAGTTAGGTTGTTACCTTTGCTTTATTCTTTTTATAACACTCAAGTTCCTCTACTTGTTTACCAAAATTTAGTATCTAGCAAAATTATGGGCCAATGGAATATAGATGTCTTAGTTGCCACTGGCCCCTCCCATTAGAACTGAGTGACCTACAGAGTCTGGGTGGCTAGCTGGAATGCCTCAGTGTAATCAGAGCTCCATAAACTGTATTATGAATCATGGACGTTTGTCAAATCTAAGTATAAAATTGTGCTACTGTTGCCTCAGCTGCTTTCTGAAGCAATATCTAAGAATAGTTGGGTCATATTCAGTATCAGATGCACCAAAATAAGCCCTGGAGATTTTTAGGCTGATGACTTTTGGAAGTGGCTGACATTCAGACTTTTTTTAATCCATGAGTACTATAATACGTGATTTAAATATTCTTGTTTACCAGGCATTTAGATTAACTGTGCTTGACCTCTTGCCAATCATTCTGCATATATTTGATACATTAGACATGTTGATGCTTGTATGAATATTTAGTAACCATGAATTGATTTTAATTTTGCTTATTTAAATGTCCCAGCAAATATAGGTAGTGGTGGCAGTTCACATAGAGAAATACATGTGAAGCAAGCTGGACAACATTCTTATTACTCTGCTATGAAACCTATCAGAAACATGGACAAGAAACCTTGAAAAGCACCTGTCAAATGGCTTTGAAGAAGTGATGCCACCATCTCTAGCCATAATAAAGAAACAGAATCACCTAGTATTGGATGTATTTCAATAATAAATAGAGTGGTGTCTTTTCCATAATTGTGTTAAAGAACATTTCTTTTCCATTCAATTTGTTTATTAAACTCCTATGCCAGGCATTGTTGAAAATACAAAATTAAATAAATTAGTACAGAATGAGCAAAAATAATTTTAAAGGTATAAACATAATTCACCATGATGAATAAAGAGTTCTTTCTCATAATTTTGTAGGAATGGTGAATCTACTTTTTCTTATGTTTTCCTTATTAGAAATTAAAGGTTACTGCTTTGCCTATTATATAGTTACACATCACATTCATTAATTAAATCGTGTTCTGAATGATTATTATACTTTGGCCCATAGAACATCTTGATCATCTCTAAGAACAGCCTGAACTTAAACCATTAAAAAAAAACAGGTGTCCCTTCTATTGAAAACAAGTTGTGGGGAAAGAAAATCATCCTTTTCTTGGAATTTGATTCGGTGTTTAGCAATACATTTAGTTCAATTTAAAAGTTCCCACTGGTTGCTGCTATGCCCCATATTTTAACTGAAGGGAAACAAAAGCAGACTGATGTCCTGAAAAATTAATAATCTTTTATATATACATGGTAATTTTATATTTTATATGTGGAAAATTTTCAACTGGTATTATTTATGTTTGATACTAGCTCATTAATAGTCTCATTTGACTCCCAAGATGAATATTACTAATGTCAATTTTCAGTTAAACTTACCAGATTTTCTGCATTTTTGAAAGTTCAGACTGTTTTATTAGCAATTCTACCTCCAGAGACTTCCTTGTTAAATTTTGCATTTTTAGAGAGATAATATTTAAGAAGACTAATAAAGCCCGGATAATACAGATAACTTACTGGGAATGTGTTCAAAATCCAGTTTTATCTGAGGTAAGAGATCTAGGTCAAATGCATATCTTAATCAGCTATAAGTAATGTATCTGTTGTCTTGCATTCTCATGGGGCAATCTAAAGTACAAAATTATGAGAATAACTTTTAACCTATATAGTTCCTTTGGAAAAGGTTTGAGAAACAAGTCTCTGAAGCTCAGCCATGAAAAAGATCCAGAGAAGAGGATTAATTTTGGGTAGAGTCAAATAGTAAGTTTCTTTGTCCTCTTGGTGCTGTGTTCAATCTCCTGAAAGAGCTCATCACTCATGGCCCGACTGTGGTAAGTTCCCAAGAATCCTGAGGGACCTATAGAGACTGGAAAATAGGAAATAGTCTGTAGGCTTCATTACATAGTGATTATGTAAATGAAGATACAGGATGGTCAAAGTGGGTAACCTCAAGAGTTTCTTGAGGATGAATTGTGCAACAGAAGCCAACACTACAGGCATATCTTAGACCATTTACTTCAAAAAGAATCTTTGACAGAAGGAAGCAGTGAAATTTTCTAGGAGCTATAGCAGCTGCTATAGGAATAAAACATTTTCTTTTCTGTTTTGTTTTGTTTTTATTTTTGGTTTTTGAGACCTAGTCTTGCTCTGTTGCCCAGGCTGGAGTGCAGTGGCGCAATCTCAGCTCACTGCAAGCTCCGCCTCCCGGGTTCACGCTATTCTCCTGCCTCAGCCTCCCGAGTAGCTTATGGGAATAGAAGCTACTATGACATAGCATTTGTATTAATGAGTAAGCACTTTCTCCATTTTTATAGTAATTTTGGGGTATACTGTAGTCAGTGTTTCTATAGTGAAGAATCAGCCTCTGGAACAATTCAATGAAGTGATTTTCGTAGGTTACTGAGTAGGGTAACAACTCAGTTGGACAGCTTAGCCCTTTCACACCTCTGATGACTCTGATCCAAGCATTTATGGAGAAACACTTGTCTTTCAAAGGTGTCTGGGGAAAGAAACAACTACTCAGCTTAGCCGGTAACTATGTCACATCAGGATTTAACTGTAATATTTATTAAAATTTAAAGGACCTGAAATACGTACATACATATAAATCTAGATAATGACATGCCAAATTATAGCACAGTCATGATATATTTTAGCATGAAAGTACATATTTCATTTATGTACAAATATCTCAAAGATTTGGTACAATAAGCATTAATTAAGAGTTGACTATAAAGATGTCTTCTATATTACTGATATACTAAATATGAACTACTAAATTTTACAAATAATTTGTGAGGCTTTTATTATATTTAGAATACCTTTTGACTTAAAACTGAAATAATATAAATGTTATAAGGACAACAAAATACAGTCATTGCTCTAATACAATCATGTTCCTGAACACATCTGGACAATTTCATAGAAATATATATATATATACACACACACGCACATATATATATTTCATATATACATGTATATATATACACATACATATATATTTCATTTGTCTTGATTGACATAAAAATCATATATTTTCACAAGATGTAACTATTTTGATGTTGTAATTTTGTGAACCACCTAGTTACTAACTTTTACAGGCAAAATATTTTTCCAATGCTTTAAAAATCATTGTCTAATGAGACTCTTCCTTTACAGAGGCATATTTAAACCTGCAAAGTAATTTGTCCACATTATTGGTAATATGAACATTTTCAAATAGTAAAATAAATTCATATAATTTGCTTGGGTTTCATGCATATGAAATCTAATAAAAATACTTTTATGAATTAAAAAATTTGTTTTTCATATTAAGGTACAATATATACAGATTGACATAGTCAAATGACATTTATAATTCTATGAAAAATTAATAGAGGTAATAAGATATAGACATTGTAGAAATCAAAGATAATAGAATGATGGTCAAATCCATCCAATTTAGATTTCAGACAGAAATTGGGTGGCTATTCTGTTGTATTTATGTGCTTAAAGACTTGCAAAATTTTTTCTTCATCTTTTATACATAAAAATATTATTTTCCTGCATTCATTAAAAATACAGAAGTAATGATTGTTTATATACTTAATGATATCCTTTTAAGTATGTAAGCACAAAAAGATAGGCTTATTTATTTATTTTAAAATAAAAAGAATGACAGTAGGATTGAGACTGCCATTTTCAAGTGAGGGGTTTTTAGTACATATGTGCCAGTTAATAATCCTCCTCACCTAAGAAAAATTTGAGTTACAGATATCTCTAAGAGTTTAAAAAAATACATCTCAGGTACTCTTTTTATATGATCCATTGCATCTCTGAGTTGTGTATATTCTCTTCCATAATATTAATTATTTTTATATATATAATTTTTGGAGATGGTGGTCTTGCTCTGTCGCCCAGGCTGGAGTGCAGTAGTGCGATCTCAGCCCACTGCAACCTCCGCCTCCTGGATTCAAGCGATTCTCCTGCCTTAGCTTCCTGGGTAGCTGGGACGACAGGTACACACCACCACACCCAGCTAATTTTTGTATTTTTAGTAGAGACGGGGTTTCACCATGTTGGCCAGGATGGTCTCCATCTACCGACCTCAAGATCTGCCCATCTCGGCCTCCCGAAGTGCTGGGATTACAGGCAATTTTTTTTTTTTTAAATAAAATGGAATTTAAGCCTGTAATGTCTTTTTAAGGAATCAAAAGTGGTCATGTGATAAATATGATACATAGATACATAATATATATTTTTTCCAGTTTTAAGAAGTTTTGTTAAGAAGGTTTTAAAAATATTTTAAATGCAACAAGTTTAAAGATAATAAAAGCCACAAGTATTCTAGTTATATGAGATTATTCTTTAGTCAAACAAAAACATCTATATTATAAATCTTGTGAAACAACTTGAGTATCAAAGTACTTCCAGTATGCATTAATTTAATAAGTTTCAAAGTCAGAATTCTAGTCCAACTGAAATATCTGTAGTCACATTATCAGGCTTTTCATAGCTTCACACTTTTAAAAAACATTTTAAAAGTTAAATCAACATAATATATCCAAAAATTCAACCAATATCTATTTACAAACATTTACTTAAAACTAATTTTCATCAAATCAATTGTGGTTTTTGTTTGTTTGTTTTTTGAGGCAGAGTTTCGCTCTTTGTTGCCCAGGCTGGAGTGCAGTGGTGCGATCTTGGCTCACTGGAACCTCTGCCTCCCAGGTTCAAGGGATTCTCCTGCCTCAGCTTCCCAAGTAACTGGGATTACAGGTGCCCGCCACCATGCCTGGCTAATTTTTGTATTTTTAGTGGAGACAGGGTTTTACCATGCTGGCCAGGCTGGTCATGAACTCCTGACCTCAGGTGATCCACCTGCCTTGGCCTCCCAAAGTGCTGGGATTACAGGTGTGAGCCACCGTGCCTGGCCAAATAAATTGTGTTTTAAATAAAGTTAACATAAATTGACTAGAGTATACTGTATAAATTATTATACACATTAATCAAAACTAATATCCATGCATGCTGAATCTCTTAAAATAGTCACTTTATCACCTAATGCAAGCTTTCATACATATTCGACTGCATTTTGTGATTTTTACCCGCCAATTTTTTTCATGCCTATATAACTTACACCTTTACAATGGGACAGTTAAACTTCAGATAAAAAAACTGGTAACATTTTCTTTTTTTTTAAAGTATTTTGAATGTGTATCCATTTATTAATATTTACTAAACTTATAACTGAAAACTTTTATTAAAACAGCTAACGTTAGTGGTTTACTATGCATTTTGTAAAGGAGAACGTGTTTGTTAAGTTGAAGATCACTGTGCACACCTTACATTTCAACATTTCAAGATATTCAATCATTCAAATATCCATTAAGTACTTACTGTATGTCTAGCACTATTCTAGGTGTTGCACAATTTAATATGTTTCAATATTTCAACCATATGATATTTTGGTATCTTTTATGCTGTGTGAAACTTTTATATGCTTTTTAGATTATTCAGTCCTTTATAATTTAAATGATTCCTCCTTCCCAAACGTAGCTATTACTGTTTATAAAGGAGGCACCTATTTTTCCTTTAAATTTTATATATATATACACACACATATTTTGAAGTTAATGAATAAATTTCACTGCTATTTCCCACCTCTCCCAATCTGCAATCCTTCTCCCAACCTCTGGCACTTGAGCAACAAAGATTAAGGTAATACTAACCCATGAAAGTTTTTCTTTAAAAAAAAAATCAAGCATGGACAAAAATCTTCTATCAGAATGGATTGAGTCGTATTCCAGTCCCTAAAGGTGAGAATGGATTCACCTTTGCCCACATCAAAGCATCATTCAAGGAGATAGCAGATTTCCCGTCTTCAAGGAAAAACACAGGGCCCTGCACAGTGAGAGTTGAGGAAAGAGAAGATGAGATTATAAATTTGCAAAGTATTTTTAAACTTTCAGAAAGAGAATCACTGCAATAAAAAAAACATGATATTTAGGCAAAGCTAATAAAAAAATGAAGACTATGAGAAAATTAGTTTTTTTGAGCTGGACCCAAATATAGAAACATTTTCAAATGTCTTAACATTACATCATTATACCCTAATATCTGTCAAAATAGAATTGTTTACAATTTAAATTCTTTAAATACAATAGTAATGCCAATGACAAATATGTTTTGTTAATCTGGTAACTGCCACAGTTTACTTATTCTATAAAAGCATATATGTCTAGTAATAGGCTTAAATATATTTCAGTATTTTACTCATGTAGCCTATGTCGATACAGCTGGGGAAATTATTTAAGCCAGAAACTTTATATGTGCTCTCCAGAAGATGATGAATATTGTTCTATATTGTATATATCGTTTAAAATATGTTTAGCCATGTGATTTTCTTGCTTATTTATAATTTAGTTGCATCAGTTATGATATATGCCAGGGTAGTTATAAAGAACTAAACGTGAAACGTTTTCAATCTATATTACCTAGCTCTGATAAGGAAAAGCATAATTTCAAAAACAGAAGATTCATACAAATTATGTTTTCTTAATTAGGTTCTAAAGCTGTTGAGTTTGGGGTCTGATTTCAAATGATACAACTTGTTGTTAGCAAATTATTTCTAGATAATGGAAAGCTCATCATAGGAGTATGTAAAGTAGACAGCTCCTATTAGTAGGCACTAGAAATTTCACAATTATAACCCAAACACGTCAACTTTCTGTTGAAACAGAAATATCCTGGCAGAACAGTACTCCATCTATACCAATCATGTGGGCCTCGGTGTATATGAGATAATTAGTAGCTCTTTTCCTGGATGCAGGTTTGGCTACAGAGAGGTTAGATAGTGTCTTTTAGGTCAAGGTCAGATGGAGAAAAGAAACCTTAAGAAAAGGAGGAAAGAAACCTGAAGGTACCACGTACTAGAAATGGTATACAAAGGGCAGAGAATGGCAATGATGGCATACTCCAAATATTTCATAATGTTTCTTGCTCTTTACTAAAAGTTATTTAATTTCCTGACTTGGTTCTCTATTTGTGAGCATAAATGGATAATAAAGGTGTATACAACTATATGTCCTGTCTTTTGGAAGATACTGGTTATGTTTTGAGACTAAACTAGCTTGCAGTGGCAAGCTAAGCTACAGTTAAGGTTTACATCAGTATCCAGCTACTTCATTTATTTTGGGTGGCTATGACAAAACCTGCCTTCTTCATTGGCCTAGCATGGAAGCATTAGAAATGTGACTTTTCACATTATATTAGAAATACATAAGAATCTGCTCAATAAGTTGTGTATATTATTGGGTAGTGGGATCTTTTTTTTTTTTTTTTTTTTTTTTTTTTTGAGACGGAGTTTCACTCTTGTTGCCCAGGCTGGAGTGCAATGGCTCGATCTCGGCTCACCAAAACCTCCCGGTTTAAACTTTCATGCAAGTATACATATTACATGAATTGCTTCTGTGGTAAGAGTCAGTACAATGATTGTATCTGAATTTATTTTAGGCAGAAAGAGGCCACTTGTACTAACTATGGAAGCACTAGAGGTAATATTTCCTTACTGGGCCCCAGTCCTAAATTACCTACTTTTATCCAAATTAGGCTTATTTTAAGATATCATTTCAAAAAGTAAACACGTAAAATGGTGAAATGCACATGTTATGTCTGATGTTAGGCTTTACCTGGATTTTTAATCCCGTAAGACAAGAAATGTGAATATCAGAATGACTTGGAAGATTTGATCCAGTCACATAATCTGGTCCAATAATTCCTTTCAGTGACTCTTCTTTTAGTCTCTTTAATAAAGTTGCATAAATCATTCTTTGTGAATCAGAAGGGGGTGTATACGGAGAGTCTTCTAATGATCTATGTTTTCAACAGATGTCAAAATTTCATTTTGTCGAATCACAGAATTTTTGATGTTTAGATTAGAAATTATCCCTGATGATTATTTAGTTCCCCTTTATTGATGGAGACAAATCCCTTTAGACTTAATTTATAGTAAAACAAAGGACTAAATGGCAGAAAAGTACGGTATTGTAAATTATTACTGCATATATGCCAAACAAATCAAGATTCATTATTCTGCTAAAATTAATGAGACCACACATACGTCCAACAAGTTTGTCTATAACATCAAATACCTTCTGCATTCCAATTTTTATATCATATTTGCTCACCTGTTGGTGGACTGTGTGCAAGCTCTCCATGCATCCAATTCCTCAGAAAGATATTCAATTTTTAAAGGTACTGACACCTCCCGACGTTTTAATAGCTGACTGAACGTGTGAAAAGGAAATTAACATCTGATACCAAAAACTAAGATATCAGAAAAAGCAAACAAACTTTAAATGTGATTTTAGATTTATATATTTCTGTATACAGACATTATACATTATATATAATATACATATAGAATATTTTCTAGTATATGCGTATATATGCTCACCTGTATATTTAGCACAGTCCCTGGCAAGTCAAAGTTATTCAATAAACATTGGGTGGATGAGTAAATGAGTGAGTGGATAAATAAATGAACTGCATAATGTATGAAGAATGGTTGGACAAGTTAAGTGATGTTAAATAATAGCCGCAGTGAGAGAGAACACTTAACCATGACCCTGATCATTTAATCTTGAATGACAGAAAGAGAACACAGGAGAAGGAGATTTGAGAAGAAAGATGATTTGAATTCTGAGCATACTGACTTTAGGCTGGAGTTTAGCAAGCTGCTGAATATACACATAGGAGTTTGAAGAGTAGGCTATGCCTGAATATAAGACACTGAGTTACCTCCATAGAGGTGATAGGTGAAGCTGAAAAGTGGTGAGGTTTCTGAAGGACACCGTATAGAAAGCAGACGGGAGGGAGTGGAGCCGTGGGAGGAGAGTGGGATGGAGAGGAGGAAAAAGGGAAGCAGAGGACGAGAGAATGAAACTTTGGGGACTCACATATTTAGTGGGTCAAGAAAATAATTATAAGCAGCAAGACAACAAAGATGGAATTGTCAGAGACGATACATTCTTTAATATTAGGAAATTATTAATTTCTCTTTCTAAGCTAACACATTCCCTAAACTTAGTCACATTCTCTCAAGTCTCTCCTGCCCTTGCAAATAAAAACCGTTCTTTTTCTTTTTGATATTAATTTAATGCTTAAGAATTTTTCTCTTTACTTTTATCATTATATATAGCTGAACATATTAAACATTATTTTACATCTATGTGATATATCCTACTGCTCCTATAATATCTTTTAATACTGTTAAATGTTGCTTTCCAATTTTGGTTATGCTACCTATGTAGAAAGAGATTTTTCCCTGAGCATGCTGATAGTATTAATTCCATATTATTCCTTATTTGTACTAGGTGACAGCTAGTGCTTCACCTACGCAATAGGGAGAAGTTAGGAATGAGAAAACCTGTTTCTCTTAGAATCCTCTGCCACATATGAACTCAGAAAAACTGCTTAACCGGCCGGGCATGGTGGCTCACGCCTGTAATCCCAGCACTTTGGGAGGCCGAGGCAGGCAGATCACGAGGTCAGGAGATCGAGACCATCCTGGCTAACATGGTGAAACCCCGTCTCTACTAAAAAAATACAAAAAATTAGCCGGGCGTGGTGGCGGGCACCTGTAGTCCCAGCTACTCGGGAGGCTGAGGCAGGAGAATGGTGTGAACTTGGGAGGCGGAGGTTGCAGTGGGCTGAGATTGTGCCACTGCACTCCAGCCTGGGAGACAGAGAGAGACTCCATCTCAAAAACAAACAAACAAACAAACAAACAAACAAAAGACTGCTTAACCACAGACCCTCTGCATTTGTTAAAATGGTCACCTACTAAGCCATTTAGCTAACTACTAGACTCGGAAGTAGGTTTTTATGGAAGGCACCGTGAATTTTATTTTATAGTATAAGAAGTTTTAAGTACAAGGGCTGAAGTTAAACAAGTTGTTATAAAATGTAGGAGTATGGCTAACAGGTTATGCCTGAATATAAAATATTAAAATAGTAACCTGCTACTTACAAACTCCCTTTACTCTGCCTTTTCTGCTGTAGAGATTGAAAAGCTAAAATATTCAGTTTCCTATTTTCTTTTAGTGAGATGTGGGCATAAAACCCTAAGGAGGACTTTCCTTCCTGAATAAAATGGTCTTGCCAGGAGAAAGTCCTTTGTGGTCTCTTTCACTCTTACCTCTTTCCTACTCAGAATGTAGTCGTAATTCATGGAGGGCTAGCATCTATCTTCTAACCATGGGATACTCAAGCAAGAGGAAATAATCCAAAAAATGTCATAGTGGAAAGAAGGGAGTATCAGGTCCTTGAGGAAATCACTGCACGGCAGTAAAAGCCTTAGAATGCCTGTCTCAAGTGTCTTGACATGAAAGATCAATAAACCCTAGGAGTTTAAGCTAGTATTCAAATTATTATTATTTACAGCCCAATGCATCCCTAATTTATGTGCTGCTTTATTATAAAGCACACGCTGAGTAAATAGATGGATACTTGTAATAATATATTTGATACTTTGTATAATCCACTTAGAGACTATCCATCTTAGCAAGAGAAATTGCTCTAATGTCATGATGGAGGAAAAAACCTTTTTTACCTTGTGTACTCATAAAGTGCTGGAACAATGCTTTGGTACTGTCTTCTGATAGCCAGTAATGCACCAATGTAACCACATAATATCAGCAACTCATTTCGAGCTCTAAAAGAGAATATATTTATTTTTATAAATTCCACAATTTGAGGCATAGAACATTACTCTGATACACAGTTCATGTACTTTATATCTTCTGAAAGGTGACATTTATAGCAATATATGTTTAGAAAATTTTCTAAACTTAAGGAAAATTGTTCACCAGTTCTTAATTCCTATTCAGATATTTATGCTATACCATCAATTAGACTATAAAATAAGCACATTTAAATAGTATTTCACTGTTGCCTACTTGCTGTTCTGTATTTCCTGGCTGTTTCTTCATGTAATATATCCCTAAATAGCTCCTTTGGTCAGGTGGAGGGAGTCCTGGAACACCGTGTAGACTCACAGTAAAGAACGCCTTCTGCATTCTTGCTGAGGGAGTTAGCCAGTCTCCCAGGCTGCTGCATCATTTTTTCCATTTAGGCTTTAAAACAAAAAGAGCCCAAAGCCTCTCTTGTAAATTATACAAGAGTCTCTGAGGGCTTTAGTTATATAGATAATAATGTCTTTTAATAGTACCTGAATCCAGGGATGATGTCTATTTTGTACTTTCCAGCAATTTTACTTCTTTCCCACAAGCTCAGTATGGTGCTTTGCATACAATGGATATTTAACAAATATGACCATGAGTTTCTTAAGGACTTGAGGTCCAAAAGCTTTGAACTTGCTTTCTTTAAACCAGGTGTGCATGTGTGTGTACATATATAAACATACACATACTAGATATTATTAAGTGGGACCACTAATATTTAATACTCTGTTTCAAGTTGACCTCTACATTTTTTTTCTTAAAAACATAACCAACGGCCAGGCGCAGTGGCTCATGCCTGTAATCCCAGCACTTTGGGAGGCCGAGGTGGGTGGATCACGAGGTCAGGAGATCGAGACCATCCTGGCCAACATGGTAAAACCCCGTCTCTACTAAAAATACAAAAATTAGCCAGGCATGGTGGCGGGCGCCTGTAGTACCAGCTACGCGGGAGGCTGAGGCAGGAGAATGGCGTGAACCCAGGAGGTGGAGCTTGCAGTGAGCTGAGATCACGCCACTGCACTCCAGCCTGGGTGACAGAGCAAGACCTCGTCTCAAAACAAGGAAAAAAAATATATAACAAACAAAAATATAATATCTCTACAAGTGTAGCTACCTGTCCAAGATAATCCTATTTCCCGATCTGAATACCAAAAACAATGGAGCCACTTTAAAATTATCAAACAGATTCACTTATATATTTTGCAGAAAAAATACTCACTCAGTACATGTATGCAAGAGTAATTTTTCAGTACGAATATAGCTCAGTAGGTCAAGAACAGGGTATATGGTATCCAAAGTCCAGTCTGAGCTACTGATGTATTCTGGAAAAATTAAACCAGATGGAAGATTCATTAAATAACAGTCTCAAAATTTATTCATCCATTTTTAACTTATATAATTAATTTTCTGTCAGTCAGTCCTACTTACCTCTTTATTTTCTAGATCACAAGTATTTTCCTATTTATCCTCTCTCAGGTCCCCATACCATAAAATCAGAAGAGATGCCATATTTCACATCAGCATCACTCTCCTTTTTAAATTTAGGATGACTAGTTCTTGATTTTAAGTTGATCATTGATATAGTTTGGATGTTCGTTCTCTCTAGAGCTCATGTTGAAATGCAATCCCCAATGTTGGAGTAGGGAGGTGTTTGGATTATGGAGGTGGATTCCTCATGAATGGCTTAGTGCAATCCCCTTGGTGATGAGTGAATTCTTGTTCTGAGTCCACACGAGATCTGAGTGTTTAAGAGCGTGGCACCTCCCTTCCTCTCTCTCTTCATCCCTTCTCTCTGCCCCTGCTCTCACCAAGTGATATGCCTGCTCCTGCACCACCTTCTGCCATGACTAAAAGTTTCCTGAGGCCTCACCTGAAGCTGAGCAGATACCAGTGCCATGCTTCCGGTACAGCCTGCAGAACCATGAGCCAATAAATCTACTTTCTTTATAAATTACCCAGCCTCAGGTATTTCTTTATAGCAATGCAAAAATGAATTAAAACAATCATCAATATGAAAACAAAGATCAAATAAATGAGTATATTTAAAATTCTACTACCAACTAATTACTTACCTTTAACAAAGCTAATACCAATAGGAAGGGCTTTTTCAGGTTCTTGACTTAACAAGTAATATTTTACAGTTTCAAATATATTGTCATCTGCATGGGCTGTCTCAGCTAACTGCATACATTCTTCCACTGTGGGTAGCTTACACTAGAAAATAATTGATTTGAAAACAATGTTACTAAAATTCAAACGGATAAAAGCAATAGTGTAAGTACAAAATACTTTCAGCTTTCCTAGTATGGTTTTCTTATTAAAGTTATCTAAAATAGATGTAAATGAAATTATTTGAATTAAGAGAATATATTTATGGAAATACCTTTAAGATCTAAAAACAGTAAGAGGGGATATTAGTTAATGAGTTAGTAGTTTTCCATCACACAAATACCTAATAAAAGAAATAGAAGTAAATTGTCCTGATTGTGATACTGGAATTAGTACCCACAAATGCCATTTAGCACCCAAATGATGAAATTAATTATGTTAGAAAAAATATACTGACCATAACGGCGCAAAAACGACATTAAATGCACCAAACATAAAGGGTGTGCATTATTACATGTCCTCTACGCTGTAATTTAACGTCACTTGGCTTTTGAAACAAAGCAACCTTATTTCAGAGACACAAAAAATGTAGAAGCTCTAAAAGTTTTTAGCTTTGACATTTTGAAATGCCATGAAATGGAGATTTTTTCATCCATGAAATTTCATTACTATAAAATAAAAAGCCACATTCCTCATTTAAAAAAAACTCTTTTTCTGTTAAAACTGAGAGTCTGATCCTCTCTCAAGTAAGTTGGTCTGCTTCCTTATAATGTAGGTAAGCATTAAGTTACCTTTTATATCAAATTCTGATGTGTTTATAATTGTTGAAGCTTAAATGTTCAAGTTTGTTGCTAAACAATGTGGATAAAATAGTTTCATGGTTTGTTTCAATTTATTTATTAATACATTCAATTAATCATTTCAAATTTCTTATTTAAAAATTAGGTAAAATGAACATTTTACATCTCAATCTCTCTCTCAAACAAATTACAACAAACTGAATTAACGGGGCTCTCATATATATAACGTTTGATATTGTTTCCCCATCCTTATTCATGAAATGCCAGTTATTTACAAAGCAGCTACTATAGGGTAGGTACTGTGCTTGGCTAGATAGAGACATAGGTTCTTCACCTTGATATATGCTCATGGCATAGAGGAAATAAGAAATCACTCCCATTTAAATATCATTTTAAAATAGACTATAAGAAGAAGAAAGAGTAAGATGATCATCCTTGTAATTTTTATCCTATTTTAAAATTCTAAAAGTTATATAAGTACCTCATATGTGAATATATAGTTTTTAGTGTTACAGACAGTCCCCAACTTATGTTTTGACTTTATGGTAGTGTAAAAGCAACATGCATTCAGTAGAAACTGTACTGTGAGTACACACACCACCATTCTGTTTTTCACTTTTTGTACGGTATTCATTAAATTACATGAGACATTATTATGAAATAGGCTTTGTGTTAGATGACTTTGTCCAACTGTAGCCTAATGTAAGTGCTCTGAGCACGTTTAAGGAAGGCTAGGTTAAGCTATGATGTTTGGTAGGTTAGGTGTGTTAAATGTATTTTTGACTTAGAATATTTTTGACTTATGATAGATTTACCCATTGTAACCCCATGGTAAGTCGAGGAGCATCTGTACTTGTGAAATTGTTCAGTTATTAACACTTTTACACATACTCACTAGTCTTTCTAAAAAGATATTAATGAAGTCTGAACAGAAAGTCTAATTATATCCTTTTAGAATGTGTGATGAAAAGACGAGGTGAATAATATTCTAGCCCTATCATTAAAAGCGGTCTTAGCTAACTGCCTATATTCTTCTACTGTGTGTAGCTTGCACTAGAAAATAATTGATTTGGCCGGGCGTGGTGGCTCATGTCTGTAATGCCAACACTTTGGGAGGCTGAGGCAGGTGGATCACCTGAGGTCAGGAGTTTGAGACTAGGCTGACCAACATGGTGAAACCCTGTCTCTACTAAAAATACAAAATTAGCTGGGTGTGATGGTGCATGCCTGTAATCCCAGCTACTTGGGAGGGTGGGGCAGGAGAATCGCTTGAACCCAGCAGGCAGAGGTTGCACTGATCCGAGCTCGTGCCATTGCACTCCAGCCTGGGCAACAAGAGTGAAATTCGATGTCAAAAAAAAAAAAAAAAGAAAAAATAATTGATTTGACAACAATGTTAGTAAAGTTTATAGGAATAAAAAAATAGTACATACACTAAATTTTTCCTATTACTAGTGTGGTTTTCTTATTAAAGTTGTCCTAAATGATATAAATAAAATTATTTGAATTAAGAGCATATATTTATGGAAACATCTTTAAAATCTGAAAATAATAAGTGAGGTCATTAGTTTAAGTCTTAAAGCTTAGACAAGCCATTTAGCCTCTCTGAGTCTTGATATTAACATCTGCACCTTCTGCCTCAGAGGATAGCTGTTAGTGTACATTCAAACACTACCAGTTAATGTATAATTAAAAAACTCCTACTTTCTTTCATATGCATTTTAATTTCAATGTAAAATAGCTTTTAGTTGTCATGTTAAAAAAACAAAGCACTGCTTTTAAAAAAAATAATTCACAGACTACAAAGTGTATAAAGTAGTTAAAATATCCCATCATCTCACAACCCACTGGTAATTTTGGACATTTATCCTTTCACAAGTATTTTCCGCGTCTCTACACAAACACATTCACATACACATATCCACCCACACGTTGTCATTCACACACACTTTTGGCCAGTCTGTATTAATACAATACTCAGAAAATATCTGTTGCTTAATGAATAGGGATACTCACCCACTAGGGATAAAAAAATCACGGTTCAAATAAGTGAAAAACTTCATTATTTTAGAAGTTCAAGATGAGAAAATATTGTACTTATATCTTATCATTTTCTTAAAAGAAACTGTATCCTCCTAAATATCTATAAACATAAATAAATACGTACATTCACATTTATTTTCAAACCAAAATCATATGGCATATGCATAGTTTTGTGATCTGCTTTCTATTTAACTGTTTCATAGCCATGTATCATGCCAATAAAAATAGAGCTTCATGATTTTTAATGGATTAATAGCACTGAAATATAGAAAAGTACTGTAATTTGATATAAATAATCTTCCTATTGAACATTTTGGTTGTTTTTGTATATAATATTGATGCATAGATTCCTATATTCTGCAGATGAGTATTTTTAAAGCACTTTGGAAAAATGCATGTAAATTTCATTATATTTCATTAATTCTTTTAAGGATTCTAAGTTGTCTATTTTAAAAATTTATCCTACAACATACTTCAATATGCAAAGTGTACAGTGGAAAACATTTGGGATTTGGAGTTAGACTTGCTGAAGTTGAAATTCTCACTCCACCGCTAACTAATTTGGGCAAATTCCTTACCTTCTCTGAGTTTTCTTTGTATAATTATCCCATGCTTTTCAAAGTTTTATGAGAATGAAGATACAAATACATGTAAAGATTTACAATAGTGCCAAGCACATAGCAGAAGTTCAGTAAATGTTACCTCCTATTGTACAACACTTTTGTTGTACTTGTAGGTACCCCAAAGGGACCACACATTTGTTTCTCTGCATGCATCTCTATTTGCTTGAACCTACAATTAATTAAATCATAGCACTGCATTCCAAACCAGAATATTTAACATCATCAGCATACCTTATCATGAAGGTCATTTATCTCTTCAGTACATCCTGGGTAGAAAGCACAGAGTTTTATTAAATGTAGTTCATTATCAGGAATCATCAGAAGAAGATCGGCTGCCAAATTCCTGTTAATGTAACAAAAGGGGACACTTCACTGAGGAGAAGATTTAAAAATAACATTCATAACTATCTCAAAGAAGGGCAATTCATATAATATACCACTCTTGCTTTTCAATTTACACAAACAGTATTAATAGCCTACTTAATTTTGAAACTACTGTAAATGCAGATTACCCAAACCAAAGGTCATGAACAACAAATGTATTTATAAATTCCTAAATATTAAAAACTAAACTTTACATACATAAGTCTTAACATACTTATAATTAATTTTATCATTACAGAATAATTCTCTAATCTAAGTAGTTTTGAATATGTTCTTTGGAGTGAATTATAAAGCAAACATTGTGAAAGTTAACTCTCGTCAACTTTTGTTATGCTTGTCAATATTGATAAATTGTATCAGCCAGATCAGTGAAACCAGTAGAATATTGAGTTAAGTTCATAATTTTGGGTATCCCACATATTTCTTAAATGATAAGTGGAAATTAAAGATAGTTTTCTTATTTCCCTTTTTTTTTCTTTTGAGGCATAGTCTCATTCCCTCTGTCGCCCAGGCTGGAGTGCAGTGGTGCAATCTCAGCTCACTGCAACCTTTGCCTCCTGGGTTCAAGCAATTTTTGTGCCTCAGCCTCCTGAGTAGCTGGGATTACAGGCGCGTGCCACCATGCCCGGGCAATTTTTGTATTTTTAGTAGAGACAGGGTTTCACCATGTTGGCCAGGCTGATCTCAAACTCCTGGCTTCCAGTGATCCACCCACCTTGGCCTCCCAAAGTGTTGGGATTACAGGCATGAGCCACCGAGACTGGCCTATTTACTTATTAAAGATCCAATCAGTGGACTAAAGCAACTGAGGGTTTTAAAAATATAAAATGGTATGTACTTAGAAGATTTATATTAAAATATTTTCTGTAAAATCCTCTTCAAATCACTAGGTGAGGAGTAAATGGATGCATACATCATAACTGAGAAAACACTTAACTTTCAATAATTCAAGATATTGTTTTTAAAAAATTGATATATAGCCATACAGAAGAGGTGACATTAGAATAGGAGATATTTCACATAAGAATTTATAAGGCTGTGTGCTGGGGCCTCTGGGAGTAAAACCCTACACTTCATCTTCTTTGTGAAAACGTCAGTAAAATCTACATTAGTCATTTAAGTAAATCAATTCTTTTTTAAAACTTAAGAGGTGCTTAATTAAGAATATAATGAATATAGAATAGGAATAAAGACAATTGGCAAGCTCTGGTGTGAAATCCAAAGTTTTACTAAAAGTAAAAAATACACACACGTCACAAACTATCAGGACAGTAACATTTTCAATTAGGCTTACTTTAATGTTTTTAGAATAAGAAAAACTTTAGTGAAGTTTTTTACATAAAATATTTTGATAAATCATCATTTTACTAATAAATAGTTTTCTAGATAATGTCAAAAGAGAATTGATAAAAGATTACAATAATTTTTCATATTATTTTCCTCTAGCCATTAAAAATTACACATAATATCTTTCCAAACTGCCACATTTTCTATTACATTGGGCAGGTTCCAAGTTAGAGTAGTTTAGCTGTTCATGCTAAAATGTATGAATGATGTCATATGTTTCCTCTTATCAAAATTTCATAGTTTTAAATAACGTCCATGAAAATATAGAAATTATCATTTGTTTTTACTGTGTATAAAATAGCTGTGCTAAAATTCTATTCAAACTTCATTGAACTATAGACAAAATTTGACTTTCTTAATGTAGAATTACACCTTCATACAGTGAAATTTTAGCAAGGCCAGCTAATTTCCTTCAATGTTAATCAAATTCACTCTTTTTTGAAAGTTCAGTACACAAATGGGGAAAAATGTACATATAAAAATGATATAGACTAATTGAATGATCTAAAATATAAAATTTCACTATCAGAAGAGATATTTCATTCTGCTTAGCTGAGTTAGCTATTATTTGGTATTGCAGGAAATCACAGTTCATTTATTGTACAACTTTTAAGTATAAAATCATCAGTGATTATAGGAACTTTTCTCATTACTTTGTAGTCAGGTTTCATGTGCTATAAATTACACGTGAATTGGCATACCATAAAACAATGTGAAAATAGTTGATAAATATTTCTTAATACAGAGATAGTATTCAAATAATAAAATAAAGGAGTATATACATTTTAAAGGAATATGTTCTTAAATAAAAGTAGATAATACCTGTATCCAACACATGGAAAGCTAAAGGAAAATATTAAATATGAATACCATGATTATACGATGAATACCACAAAGAAACAGACTTTTACAGTAAATGTAAAAAAAATGAGCTGTTTATAGCTTAAAAATTATGCACATCTTTGTAAATGATGTAGCTATCTTTTAAAAAATCTGTGCAGCTCTACTAATAGCCAGGAGGATTACAGCTTTCTCCTGAAAGTAAAGCTAATCAGCACCACATTTAAACTGTTTCCTAGTTTCTGTTACACTTATCTATGGATATATTAAAAAAGAATTGTTGGGGTGGGGGCGTTACAAGGAAGAAGTTTGTTTTATCTTAAAAGTAATTAAGACATATAGTTAATTGAAAAATGTTTAATCATATTATGTAACATACAATGTTATGAGTTTGAACTGCTCAGTAGGAAGCAGATGTAGATGAAGACCTTTATGATGACCCGCTTCCACTTAATGCATAGTAAATTGATTTCTCTTCCTTACGATTTTCTTAATAACATTTTCTATTCTCCAGTTTACTTTATTGTAAGAATACAGTATATAATACATAAAGGATACAAAATATCTGTTAATTGACTGTTAATGTTATCAGTAAGGCTTCCAGTCAAGAGTAGGCTATTAGTAGTTAAGTTTTGAGGGAGTTAGAAGATATAGATGGATTTTGGACTGCTTGGGGGGTTGGCACCCCTAACCCTCATATTGTTCAAGGGTCAACTGTATACTGTATTTCTCTTTTGCTGCCAAATTTTTTTTTTCCTTGAGACGAAGTTTCACTCTTGTTGCCCAGGCTGGAGTGCAGTGGCATGATCTTGGCTGACTGCAACCTCCATCGCCTGAGTTCAAGTGATTCTCCTGCCTCAGACTCCCAAGTAGATGGTATTACAGGTGCCTGCCACCATGCCTGGCTAATTTTTTTATTTTTTATTTTTGTATTTTTAGTAATGGGTTTTTTTTTTTTTTTGTATTTTAGAGATGGGGTTTCACCATGTTGGCCAGGCTGGTCTTGAACTCCTGACCTCAGGTGATCCACCCACCTTGGCCTCACAAAGTGCTGGGATTACAGGCGTGAGCCACTGTGCTTGGCCCTTTTACTGCTTTTTACCTTCACTTTTTAAAAACAAATCCCCTTTCATCTGATGATGACTTTTAGCATGAAATCAGCCACCTTCATGAATAAATAATTTGAATTAGGCTTCATGCTTTGAGACGAAGGCAAGTCCCTAGGTAATTGACTATTATAGCTCTTGATAGAGAGATAACTAGATACTCTCAGAGGAGAGTCACCATTAAGTACACTGAAGTCTGAAACTGATGGTAGGGTACTACTACATTTTAGTGGGGGAAGGGAGCTCTTACATTACTGTAAGATATATGTAAAAATTAAAACAACTTTGAAATTCCTGATTCACTATAAAACCTTCAGATTCAGACAAAAAAGAAGAATGTAAGTGTTGTTCTTTTCCCGAGTTGGCTGCAGATAAGAAAGTGGTACAGGTTGGGTATCCCTCATCTGAAACGCTTGGGACCAAAGGTGTTTCAGATTTCAGACTTTTTTGGATTTTAGAATATTTGCAAATACATAATAAGATATCTAAGGGATGGGACCCAAGTCTAAATACAAAATGTATTTATGTTTCATATACACCTTATCCACACAGCCTGAAGGTAATTTATAAAATATTTTTAATAATTTGTGCATTAAACAAATTTTTGTGTTAAGTACTTTCATGTGGAATTTTCCACTTATGATTGTCAGGTCAACACCTGAAAGGTTTTGGATATTGGACCATTTTGGATTTTGGATTTTTGGATTAGGGATGCTCACCCCAAGTAGTCTGACAGCTAAGAATGCAAACTTCAGAGCTGATTTATGTAGCTTTGAATCTTGGCTCTACCACTTACTGTGACCTCAGGAAAATTAAAACCTACCACATAGAACCTAGTGAATTTTTACATATAAAGTACTTAAAATCGTGCTTGGCACAGAGTAAACAGTATAGAAGTGTTAATTAGTATTTATTATTATCATTACCACCTGTGGTGTTCAATAGTTATAGTCATCTGTATAGCTCCACCTCCAGGGTGGTGTGTGTGTGCATGGGACTTGCAATGGGGAAAGGTCATAGTCGTGATAAACAAATTCATTTAGAAACTTCTTGAGATCCTAAGTATTTGAGAGAAAGAAAAGATAAAAATCTAAAATAATCTTTATTCAATAAACATCTAAGGAATGACGGAATCCCGTATTTCCTAATAGAGCCTCCGTAATAATGGATTGTTTGACTTAAGGCCAGGGCTCTGCAGATATGAGCTGGAATTGCTTTGCCCTGGATTTCCGGGCTACCCCAGGTAATTCCCAGGGTCTCTTTCTTTGGGTATTGCCAGAGTCTGGGGGAGGTGTCCTGTTTCAAGTGTCCAGCAAAACCATTTTTTGTTGTTGCTTTATATAAGTGACTTTATTGTACAAATTTAAAATAGGACACAAGATCTGACAAGAAAAAGTGTAGATATGTGGAATTTTAAGATGTGGGAATATGTGTTCTGATCATCTTAAGAAGAGCACATTTGTTGTCTCATGATACTTTAAGTGCTTGAAACACTACGGAATTACAACTGGGCTACTTCAGAATGGATCATGGCAGATTTCATTATACAACCATGATAGTTCTCATCATTATGACATCGTTATATCATTATTTCCTTCCACAATCTTATCCTTTATAAACAAGGTGATCCTATATCCTCCCAATGCATATCTTATCAAATGGAATTTATAATGTTTTAAAAATGTATTCCATCACTATGAAATTATTCTTTGAATTTCAAAATTCTTACCATACTGAAATCATCATGCACTTTCTCGCCAGTAATTCTAAGGCATAGTGGGTTGCTGGTGCTGCAGACTCTCCTAGTACTGTGCCCACACAGACTGCCAACTCCAGTTCATTTCCGCGAATCAGGTATGCCATAGCAAGCTTGCTCAATAAGAAAATAATTTCTTCAGTTGCACAGAAGCTGGGTAGGATCATCATTCCCCTCCAAGCTCATAAAGCAGATAAAGCAGTATTAACCTATAAATCAATTATTCTTATAAAATATTGACTGTAATATTCCTATAAAGTAGCTATGTAAGCGTAATTGCAATTTTCAGAGGGAAAAGTTATTAATGAGACATACAGAAATTTTTTTTAGGTCAGAATTGAAGAGTTTAGAACCCTTGGTTCTATTTTTGTAATTAATTAATAACACTCTATGATATTCTCAATATGTCCTTCAATCTCCATATCAGAAAAAAATGTAAATTTTTAAGAGCTTCTTTAAGATTATATAGTTATCTATCATTTCCTAAAGCAAATATATCTAAAGATAAATGCACAATAGAATCTGTATCTTTAATTAACATTTTCCTTATTAAATTAATGAGTCAAGTGGAAAGTACCTTAAAAATATAACTTGTGAATAATATACTGAAAAATAAGTGCTTTCATTTGTATTTTTTCTTATAATCCTAACAGATATATGTGAAATAGGTAAGGGAGGTATTCATATTTTCATTTTAGAATTGAAGACATTTGAGATTCTGAGGGTTAAATGACGTGCCCAAAGTCAGTATGTGTGAGAAAAGACTCAGATATTTTGTGTCTATGTCCAGTGATTCTTCCCTTTACTACACTGGCGCTTCTCATATATGTTGAAATGTTTAAAACAAGGTTGTTATAAATATGTGTCTTGTGGTAGAAATAAAAGAAAACAAGAGCTCATAGTCTATGTGTGCTTAAAACAAGAGCTCATAGTTTATGTGTGCTAATTAGGAATGTAATTACTTAATTACTCAGGCTTCGAAGACATGCAAAACCAGATCTCACACAGAAAGTCACCATATCTTTTCCTCTCAAACACCATGATATATCTAAAAAACTTTTCATTCACATAAACCAGTTTTAAATGTCGTACCTCAATATTATCTATGGCAAGATGGCAACATGCGGCTAGTACTGCTCGACCATCTTGAAAATACCATTCTGCCAGTTCTTTACTGACTTTGTGCAGGAGTCTAGAAAGAAAAAAATGTGTATTCTATATAAACACAAGTATTCCATTATAAAAGCAAACCAATACTTTTTAAAAGGTATGATAAAAAGACCAAATAAAATTTAATTTGACATGCTTGCTTTAAAGACTTGTTTTTGGAAAAAATAAATCAGGAAAGTGGTCTTTACAAGTATACGGTCTGATAAGCCTCTATCTCCCTCTATCCCCACAACTGTCAGAAAAGAAGCCTGATTTTAAAAGCTTACCATTCTGCATTGGACAATTTATGATTCAGCCACAGGGGAAGTTAAGCGTAGAAGAATTACAGGTCAAATTGAAATTTTGAGAAATTTAGGTGGTATCCAAAATACAGCTAGCATGTGTTAGCTTTTTAAAATGTCAAGTTTAGAAATGGCAGAGAATGGCAGTAAAGATCCAGGCAAGAATACATTATTCCCAACACATTATTTGCTTAACATTTCATGATCCTCTTCTACTTGATGAGTGTCTTAAAAGTTTAAATATCCTATTTTCTAGCTTAATAATAGGAGCAAATAGAAAGGATGGGGGAAGGCAGACTACTGGATTAAAAAAAGGTTAGAAGGCTGAAAAATTCTCATTTCCATTTCTTTTTTAAAATAACTATCAGGATTTCTTCTTTAAAAGAGGACCAAACATTATTCTAGATACCAATACTGGGGTCATGGGATTATAAACTACGTTACTGTGAACTTACATACACTAACTTTAGAGTAAAACATTAATAAGCAGTCTATCTTATTTTCATCATTGGTCCTCTCCAATAGGTTTGATTAGTTTCTAAGTGTTTAGGTGCCTTACTTTCAATCTCTCTAGTAAAACGCATTTTGCTTTTCTGAAAGCTATATAAAATGTATATAAACAGAGTCTCCATGCCTGAAATTTCCCTGTTCATCTAGGAGTAAATGCTGTATGGAACTGGATCATGGTGAGGAATGCGGTTGAGGCAGTCAACTCATCAGAATGATGAATTATAGAGACTTCAAAAATTCCTAAAGGGAAGACAACCATAAAACATATGGACCCAGAGCAAATAAATCACTCACTCATTATAGTCTTCCTTGTAGATATCATCAGAATATGAAGCTCCTTTAGGCACAGAAACATGTAAGGGCTGCATATTTCCTTCACAAGCAGCCTAGAATTTAATTAAATGTTGAATTATTCTTTAGCTAATTGTTGATAATTGACACATTTCAGAATATGATTTTGAGCAAAGTATACTTAAATAATGTTTGAAATTTATACTATAATTTGGAGATAATCTTAGAATTTGAGGAGAAATGAGATGTTAATTGTGTGTAGCAAAAAAAGCTTCAAGTGAATTATTACTAAAAATAAGTTGTTCAAATGCATGGTGTATAACATTCAGCAGCATGTGTAAAGTTTAGAGTTCAGAGATGCTTGTATGTTTAAAGATATAAAATAAGTTCAGCTGTGTGTGGTGGCTCATGCCTGTAATCCCAGAACTTTGGGAGGCTGAGGCGGGAGGATCACCTGAGGTCAGGAGTTTGAGACCAGCCTGGCCAACATGGTGAAACCCCATCTCCACTACAAATACAAATATTAGCTGGGCATGGTGGCGGGTGCCTGTAATCCCAGCTACTCGGGAGGCTGAGGCAGGAGAATCACTTAAACCTGGGAGGTGGAGGTTGTGGTGAGCTGAGATCGTGCCATTGCACTCCAGCCTGGGTGACAGAGCAAGACTCCATCTCAAAAAAATAAATAAATAATAAAATAAGTGCGCTGTGACCAGAAAATAGTATGTTCTCAAATGTTGAGAAAGAAGGCCAGGGAGGAGGGCAGAAGCCAAGCCCTTTATGACTTTGTCAATTATGTAAGGGTGAGCCAGTCAACACAACCTTTTCCCTTCTACATGCTCACCCATCCATGTATGTGACTGGGGTAGTTCTGTGGTTTTACCTGTGCAACAAGCAGAGCTTCTTTAAGCTGACCTCTTGACATGAAAAAATGGACTAGCTTTTTCACATCACCAATGGCTATGCAGTATGGAATGACATCATCCTTATCTTCCTGGATTAATTGGTCAGCTCTCCTAATAAAATAAGGACAGTTTTTCAAACAATATATTATTTTTAAGGTTTTTAGGTGAATTGAGATTTTCTGAAAGTATGGCTAAAATTTGTAGCAGATTTCATAAAGCCCTTTGGCATACCACTTTAAAAAAAGACATTTTATAATTAAATTACATGTGGGAGGCAGATAAAATTTATATGAAATAATAAATACTATAGGTACTTGTTTGTCTTTAGAACATGATATAAAATATGCCTAAACATTTTAGATCTTAAAATCAATGTAGTTTATCTATTAAAATGGGCAATTAATTTATTCAAAAATATGTTTTATACAAGATACGTGTGATAGGATATCAGGTGGATTAAGCAAATATGTGGGTATCTACATTGTTAAAGACAGATAATTTTAATTGTTTTAGGAAGCATAACAATGAATAGAGGGGCTTGAAACTCAAGTAGCTTAAAAATCACTAAGATGGAGAATATAGAAACATAAATATTAACAATAAAATGTAGAATGTCTTAAGTGCCCTAAGTGAGGAAGATTAAAGAAAAATAATGTTCCAGACATATGAAGGGAGACAGGGGATGGTAATCTTAGAGACTGTGAAGCGTGTACATGTGTCTGTTTCCGTAATCTGTCTCTGTCTCTCTGCACCCATCTCTCTCTCTCTCTCTCTCTCTCTCCATCTGTGTGTGTGTGTGTGTGTGTGTGCGTGTATCTTCCCATCTAAGTCTCAGGTATTTTCTCAATGACTAACCCCCTAGCTAATTCTGCCCTCAATGTTTAACCTCAGTTTTGTTTAAAAATAACCTGGTCTATTTAATATACGCTAGCATTTACATTAAACCAGAATTCAATTTTTAATCTTTGGGTAGGGGTAGCAGATATTTTTCATGCTGAAAATGGAAAATATTTTTCATGATATTTGCCAGTTCACTGTTAACAGTCTCCAATTTCATAGAGTCATCGAAGTATTCCTCAACAGCTATGTTTTTACTATGTGACTTTGATTTTCTTGTTATAGCTGTTTAGAAACAAGCTGGTTAGAAATAATAATCTACTTCCCTGGGCATTTGAAACTATGATTGAGAGACTGCCAATCTGGATGAATGGCTGGATCTATAAAGCATAAATGCAGGAGTTGTGGAGAGACCACTTTCTGGCAGCTACATGGGCTAAGAGGCACAGAAAATCAGGAGTTGGCTTTCAAAGATAAATGAAATAGAATTGGAAGAGTTTTGTGTATTCTCGTTTGCCTCCTCCTTTTCCTTCCCCACTAAATCTATTCTAATCTTGCTTCAGTCTCCTTCTTTCTACCAAAACAGCTCTTACTAAGATCAACAATAACCTCCATGTGATCCAGATTTCTTCTTTGGGCTACACAATCAAGACTGGCTATTGAACAATGCCACTAAAATCACAAGGAACTTCAAGCTCAACATGTCCAAAGAACTAATGATCTTCGTGCCATTTGATTCAAATCCTCTTCTAATGGTTTTGCTGTTGTTGTTGTTTTAGTTGTTTGTTTTTAAATCCCAGTGATTAGCAACAGCTTCTATCCAGTTTTTCAAACCTAAAACCTAAAAATTATATCTTCCTCATCTCTATTACCAAATCCAGTTACTTTTAACTCCTAGATATATCAAATTTGTCTACTTTTCTCAGTCCCCACATCACTACATGTGGCATCCAAGCTACTGCTGTCTCTTGACTCAGCTATTCTAATTGCCTTCTAACTGGCCTCCTCATATCTGCTATTGACCTTCTCTAATCTGTTCTTGATATTTTAGCTTGTGCAGATATTCTAAATGAAGAATTGATCACATCACTTTCTA
Source organism: Pan paniscus (assembly GCF_029289425.2). Classification (NCBI taxonomy): domain Eukaryota; kingdom Metazoa; phylum Chordata; class Mammalia; order Primates; family Hominidae; genus Pan; species Pan paniscus. Next base: position 173,874,249 of record NC_073252.2, on the reverse strand, counting down.
CCCTATTTAAAATTAAAACCCTTTAATGTCTTGTGTTCTTCTTAGGATAAAGAAACAATAAAAAAGCTTACTACGTTTACAAGGCCCTAAAACGTCCAGTTTGTGCCTACCTTTTCACTTTCCCTTGGCATCACTTCCCCCTGGCTCCTGCACTCCAGCTACAGCAGCCTCCTTTCACAGAGTTCCTGTACTCTGCTTCCTAAGCCTGGGATGCTTCCTCTAGCCTCTTCACTTGGTTATCTCCTATGTATTCTTTATAGCTCAGTTCATATACACCAATCTTGGTCAGGTTTCCTTTGTTCTAATTTATCTGAGGATACACCACATTTTAAACTCACAGATCCCTAACATAGAAAGCAACGTAGTAGCATATTAATATGACTAGATGCTAATAAAATATGTCAATAATCACATAGAATACAAAATATGTTTACTTTTATTCTGCAATATTAACACGGAGTGACTCCACTTTGGTCTTAAATGGAAATCCATTAAGTTTTTGCTGAGATTGAAATAATGTTTTGTGAAATAAATATCCTCTGCTAACTTGACTTTCTTAAGGATTCGGTGAGAGCAATAACATTCACAATTGTGCTGTGAGGGTACAGGGACTTACAGCACTGGGGATTCTTAAAGCTCAGGAGAGGGAGCCTAAAATCTGAGGGCTACAATCAGCCTGTTGCTTAACTTACTGTTGGGAGCAGGTGCTAGGGAACAGTTTACTTTCCCATGGCAAATGTGTTAATCCTTCTGAATTTTATGTTTAGCCTTTGATTGATTTCTACTTGTGTCTGTAGGAAGCAGTTGATTTTTTGCCACTAAACCTTGTTGCATAAAAGAAAAATCCAAATTTCTGTTTTTAATGTCAGAAGCAAGGTAATTACATAATAATATATAGTACTCTATAAGATTAGCACAGTGATTGGCATATACTAGGCATTAATAAATATTTGTTAAATGAATGAATAGCATAGAAGAGAGTACAATAAAATAGAACAGAGAATAATCATACGTTGTAGGTTGAAATGTGTCCCTCAAAACAATATGTTGAAGTCCTAACCCACGATACCTGTGAATGTAACCACATATGGAAATAGGGTCTTAGCCGATGTAATTAGTTGAAGTAATATGTGGTCATACTGGATTAGGGTAGGCCCTCAATCCAATATGACTCATGACTTATGAGAAGAGGAAATCTGGGCACAGAGACACACAAGGAATAATGCCATGTGCAGATAAGGGAGAGACTGGAGTGACGTGTCAAAAAGCCACAAGATGCCAAGGACTGCACGCAACCAGACACCAAGAGAGAAGCATGGAACTAATTCTTTCTCAGAGCCTCCAGTAGAAACCAACTTTGCTGACAACATGATTTAGACTTCTGGCCTCCAGAACTGAGAAAATAAATTTCTGTTGTTTTAGGCCACCCATTTTATGGTAATTTTTTTTTTTTTTTTTTTTTTTTTTTACGGCAACCCCAGGAAACTAGTCCACTTGAGAAAAAATCTTGTTGGTTTATTGCATTCTAAAACAAGAATGTTTAGTTAATTTCCTCAGTGGTCAGACCCTTCTTTATCATCAGTGCCTCCCTCATATCCATGGGAAGAAATGGCAGGAATTAGTGCCTGCAGAGAAAATTTTTGAGATAATTAGTAGAATAGTATTTTACGAACCTATGCTAACCTTCAGAAAATCTTGCCACTTATATTTCAATAGCAATTTATTAATCAGTGAGTATGTTTGCTTATCTGTCCTTCTCTCCATTGACATGGGGAAATTTGCCTTCTGCTATCTTCATCAGAGGTCAAGTCAAATCCAAGAACACCAAAATTACTTGTAACTGATTCATTTCATTTACTGTATCAGTAGATACAAAATTTAATTGTTATTTAAGACAACATAAGAATAAGAAATTTCAAGAGCTACTGCCATATTTATATACTGCTTCTATTCTAACATGATTTTAAAACATCTTTTTTAACATGGACTCTCTCTGCCTTACCTCTGCATTAACTTCTTCCAGTATTTCACAGAGACTCCTGGTGCAATTGACAGGGCTTTGTCCCACTACAATAGAAGGCAAAAAGGGCAGGAGCATATTAATTTTGGTTGCTCTGTGTAATTCTTAAGACACTTAAAAAATAGATTCGTATTTATAATATAGTATTTTTATATTTGAGTTCTTGAGTCCTGATTTGGTACTTTCTGACTTCTTTTTGTTCCGTAGTCTTAAAAAAATCTTTAAAGTGCACTAATTTTACCTCTGTCAATAATGTAAAAGAAGCTGGGCATGGTGGCTGATGCCTGTAAAGCCAGTGCTTTGGGAGGCTGAGGTGGGAGGATTGCTTGAGGCTAGGAGTTTGAGACCAGCCTGGGCAACACAGCAAGACCCTCAGATCTACCAAAACATATATATATATATTTTAATTAGTCAGGTGTGGTGGTGCACACTTGTAGTTCTAGCTACTTGGGAGGCTGAGTGGACAGGATCGTTTGAGCCCAGGGGTTCAAGGCTGCAGTGAGTTGTGATCACATCACTGCACTCCAGTCTGGGCCACAGAGCAAGACTTCATCTACAAAAAAAAAAAAAAAAAAAAACCAAAAAAAAAAAACAAACAAACAAAAAAGTAAAAAAGACTGTATTGACATGGTTAAATTCCAAGTACCCCTCGGTCCCTTAGGGAAGGATTAAATGGCTGCTGTCATCACTTACAAAAGTGTCTTGAACTTGATGGAACTTGAAGAAGTTGAGAAAAATATTTATTTTTTATTGCTATCTTTTAATTCCATTTTCCACAAATTTTTGAAGTCTCTACATATTAAAATATTTTAAAATAAAATATGTAAAATTCTATTATTTAGGGAAAATCCAGTCCTAAACCTAGAGAGAAAGAAAGAGAAAAATGGAAGGAGAGACTGAGGGAGAGAAAGGAAGGGAAGAAAAGAAATAGTAACTAAAATATGTACTTTGAAAAATATGTTGACTCATCTTCTAATACAACTCCAGAGTAATTTGTTCCATGGTGTTCAAAACATTAACATTTTTATTTCACTGCTACTTATATGAACAAATATACCATCTATTTCTATTTTATCCTTTTCTACTCATTTTAATAAATTTTATTTATTGTCATTTCTTCATTTAACTGATAATATAATACTTGTCTTCATATTTAAAAATTGGACTTCTATTGAAGAAGCTCATTGTTTAATAAAGGCTGATTGTTACTGTTATATGAAAATACAGATTTCATTGGATTCCAATCTAGAGTGGAACTGAGAGGAAAATTTTCTGAAATATCACTACATGAATCAAAATTTTATTTTAATTAAGGCTTTTCAAAACACTAGGGTTCTATTGCAATTATCACTAGAAAATCGGTAATTAACCAGAAGATAATACGTTAAATTTTAAACAGGCAATTTTTAATACTACATATTTAAAATCATGTTACCTAAACGGTATCTTAAAATATGTTTTCAGGGGAAATCTCTCTCTAACAGAAGAAAGAAGTTGCAATGTAGATTAAATTAACTTTGAATTCACCAAGATCTTTCAATAGAAACATGTCTAATAAATAAGCTTAAAAAAATAAACAACATTCCTAAGAAATGATTACAAACGATTCTATGGACACCCATATTTCTTTTTTCTTTTGAGATGGAGTTTCACTCTTGTCACCCAGGCTGGAGTGCAATGGTATGATCTTGGCTCACTGCAACCTCCGCCTGCCGGATACAAGTGATTCTCCTGCCTCAGCCTCCTGAGTAGCTGGGACTACAGGAACCCGCCACCACGCCCAGCTAATTTTTGTATTTTTGGTAGAGACAGGGTTTCACCATGTTGGCAGGGCTGTTCTCAAACTCTTGACCTCAGGTGATCCACCTGCCTCAGCCTCCCAAAGTGCTGGGATTACAGGCGTAAGCCACCGTGCCCGGCTTAGGACACCCATATTTCTAACAACTTGTACAGTTTCATGGATCATTAAGTACATCGATGAACCTGCACAACAATAAAATTATTAAGCTTCCCAAACAGATACCTGATTGAAATAGGCTTTGAGTTAAAGGCAGTTTAAATTATATTTAATCAAATATAAAACCCAGAAAGCTAAAGAATTACACTGTTGTACCAAAATTTATTAATTCCTTTTCTCCTTGACTTTTGATAGATCTTCTCTGCAGTAATGCTGTTTTAAAAAGCAACTTTTAGTTAAATATTTACTACTTTACAAGGAAAATTTTTACATTGCTCCTAAATTAAATACTTTTAAATTTATAATGCCTTTTTGATAACATTTTAAAATGGCACATTTTATTATTTGGGGTCAAGCAGTAATTCATCGTTTTTCTTGAAGTATACGGAAAGTAAAAAGGTGAGCTAAATTTAGTTTTGATTTATTTTAATGTAACCATATTGCTTAGTTTTACTTTATATAATTTACAAGTACTCTAAATATCATGCTTTGTAGCTACACAATTAACTAACTTAAACTTTTTAAAAGATGATAAGCTATGAGATAAGTCCATGCCATTCTAACGGTTGTTTTGGTGAGGCAGGGAAAGGAAGAATTTTCACTGAACTAAAATGCATATACAGAAAAGGGAAAGGTCCAATAAGTTTACACAAACTGAATATGCCCATGTAATCAACACCCAGGATCAAGAAACAGAAGCCCCATTCTCCCGTGTTCCATTGCAGTCACTACCCATCTACTAAAGGGTAGCAAAAGCATAAATTCATCCTAACCTTTTTGTAAAGATCAGTTTTGTTGATTTAGCCCTCCATTAAACAATCATCATCCTTTATCAGATGGTGTTCAGCAGAAACCCTTCTTCTGGCCAGTGTGGGATTTAGTTATGACAAGTAGTATTAGCAAGCGGATTCTACTGTGAACAAATTAGCCAACATAGTTTTTTGTTTGTTTGTAAGAAGTTAAGATTCCAGCCTAGGGCGGTAGTTCTCAAACTTCAGCATGCAAGAGAATAACATGGAGGGCTTATGAAAACACAAGATGGCTGGGCTCCAACCCCGCAGTTTCTGATTCTGTAGGTCTGAGGTGAGACATGCATAGGGATCCCAGTGATGCCAATGCTGCTGTCCTGGAACACTTTGATAACTACTCTCCTAACATCTACACTTAATATCAGATTGGTAGAGAATCAATTAGATCTGTAAAAAAATAAGCTTCCTTTTTTTTTTTGAGATGGAGTCTTGCTCTGTCGCCAGGCTGGAGTGCAATGGTGCGATCTCGGCTCCGTGCAACCTCCGCCTCCCAGGTTCAAGCAGTTCTCCTGCCTCAGCCTCCCAAGTAGCTGGGATTACAGGAATATGCCACCATGCTGGGCTAATTTTTATATTTTTAGAAGAGGGGGGGTTTCTCCATGTTGGCTAGGCTGATCTTGAACTCCTGTCCTCAAGTGATCCTTCCGCCTTGGCCTCCTAAAGTGGTAGGGTTACAGGTGTGAAAGTGTGAGCCAGCACGCAGGGTATTTACATTTCTTTCCCTTTTTTTTTTTTTTTTTTGAGATGGAGTTACCCAGGCTGGAGTACAGTGGCACGATCTCGGCTCACTGCAACCTCTGCCTCCCAGGTTCAGGCAATTCCCCTGCCTCAGCCTCCCAAGTAGCTGGGACTAGAGGTGCGTGCCACACGCCTGGCTAGTTTTGTTTTTGTTTTTCTGTATTTTAGCAGAGACAAGTTTTCCCCATGCTGGCCAGGATGATCTTAATCTCCTGACCTCGTGATCCACCCGACTTGGCCTCCCAAAGTGTTGGGATTACAGGCATGAGCCACCACGCTCAGGCTTTTTTTTTTTTTTTTTTTTTTGAGATAGGGTCTCTTTCTGTAGCCCAGGCTGGAGTGCAGTGGTACGATCACAGCTCACTGCAACCTCTGCCTCCTGGGCTCAACTGATCCTCTCATCTTAGCTTCCCAAGTGCACACCACCATGCCTGTCTAATTTTTTGTGTTTTTTGTAGAGGTGGGGTTTTACCGTGTTGCCCAGGCTAGTATCGAACTCCTGGGCTCAAGTGATCCACCCACCTTGGCCTCCAAAGTGCTGAGCTTTTTATTTTTAATACTTAAAATTGAGTATATTCTTAACGTTTAGGCTACTATGTTAAACTCATTAGTTTTACTTTCATAGCACATTACCTCTCCAAGTTCAACCATAAGTTCACAGTATCTCTGAATTTGTCCTAATCTCAAGTGGATTTCAGCAGCTTCCTTCAGTCTTTCCTCTTTAGTAGGTACACCAATACCACCACCAAATTTAGACATCTTGACTGTTGTTAGTTCTTGAGCTTCAGACTGGTTTTAAAAAGAAAATAGAATTTTAAAAAATTTGTCATATTTTGTTTTGTATGTGTCACAATAATTTGTTGCATATTTTGAAATAACTAATAGAGTGGAATTGAAATGTTCCTAACACACAAAAAAAGATAAATGCTTGAGGTGATGGACACCCCAATTACCCTGATTTGATCAATACTCATTGTATGCTTGTATGAAAATATCACATATACCCCATAAACTATTATGCATCCATAATAATTAAAAATTAAAAAAAATTGTTTTACAAGAGTTCATGATAACAGATGATCATATAAACTTTACATGAATACATACTTCAAAAGCATATAGCTCTGGAAAGTAAATATTTAAAAATATTTTTCTCTATAAAATGTGATATGTTTCTAAACATAATATTTTGGGGTGTGTGTGGGGGTGGGACACAGGAGGGGAGAGACTGAATCCCATTGTTCTTAACCCTCTCCAGGTGTTGTAGTTATACAGAACAGATAAAAGGTAATGATAAAGTAATATACAACAGTACAGACAGGCCTCTAGTAAAAACAAAAAGTTACTGGCTTACTTTAATTAGCTCTTCTCCTGTCAAATAGATTTTGTGGTTACAGTCATTAGGTGTTTAGCTTGCGATTAAAGAAAGTAACTTCCTCTTCATGGAAAAAACTGCTCTTTATGAGCATTAGATCCACATCTCTGGCACAACTGTCTCCATGCTCTAACGATTAACTATACATATTTCAGAAAATATACAAGCAATTTTTTCTTTCTGGTGCCAGAATGGGTTTTGTTGTTAGTGCTGTAGATTGCCCCAGGGATGAGGTAACTCGTAGTTTTTACTGAAATTCATTAAGAGCTATAATATGATCATTTTTTATAAAACATATCCCAGAACAGCCTATTAGGCCCTCTGAGACTAAAATTAGAATAGTCCACATGTCACAGTCATCTGCTAATAGGGGAAAGATAAAGCATTTCAAGGAGTTCTGAGTGACCTTGAAGGAATTTCATGAGACTCAACCTATGATAACCATGATTGACTTAATCTGTTCTCAAGTAATTCACTTTTATGATTCATTTTACCCAAGATGGATCTCCTCAGTGTTCATTTATTTAAATCTACCAATCTAATCATATATATTTTTAAAATCATTTTTATATTTTAATAGTGAAAAGGCAAAAAATTTGCTTGAGTACATCATATTTGCATATTTTACTCACTGTTCTAAATTTAATCAGATGTTTCAAGTGCATTATTCCTTTGCAGTAGTTCTGAGGAAGTAAGCTATCATCCTGTCCTTTTATCACAGCAACCAAGTTCCATAAATTGTCACTGCCACCTGGAGGCTAAAGAGTTGACAAAAAATAAATATGGAATAGTGAATTAAAAACCTCATAATATTTTGCATCTTCAAAAATATTATAATGCAGGCATATCTAAATTTAAAAATTAACAAAATAACTATATGTTATCTCATGTATTGTTTCTAGTTTTACATTTGCTTTCTTATAGTGCACAGATTATGGTAAGAGTTACCCAATGAATTAGAATGGTACATGTAAATATGTGAATAAAAATAGTTGTAATGATTCATGTTGGCTAAAGGGAAAATATTCGCATTTAATTCCTGTAATACTTACGGATAAACATTCTGAAAACCATCTTAGTTTTTTCACTTGAGAATTAGCAGTTAGTTTTTCTATTTCCTGTCTAATATCTCTTGACACTTTACCACACAGTAGAGGAGGAGTGCCTGGTTCTATAGCATAATCTGAAGAACAGACATAATTCAGTGAGAAAATATTTCTCATAAAACTTATTTAGAAATAAACTCTAATACATGTATATGTTCCATACCAGTGTTCCCAATAATTTCTTCCCAAGATCTGTCTGCCAGAATATTTATTTGTACGGGAGTGACTAAGGCTGTTAATGACCACAGTCTCACTGTAGAGTCACGGGAGCAAGAGGCCATAGTGAAGGGGCGACTGGGATGGCAGGTTAAACCTGATGAAAATAAAAACCTATTTTAAGTAAAGTGAACATTGAAAAATATTTTTTATTTATATGTGCTTCATAGAACTTCTACAGAATTGAAGCTATGAAGAAATATTGTGAGTAACTGAAAGGTTCTCAGTCAACCTATCTGCATTTAATATACTGGCTGAAAATAATATAAGAATGCAATAAATTATTTTATATATTCTATAAATATGAATATAAAATTGAATAACCATTAGAGGCTGGAAATGGTGGCTCACGCCTGTAATCCCAGCACTTTCCTGGGAGTCTGAGGCGGGTGGATCCCTTGAGCCCAGGAGTTTGAGATCGGCCTGGGCAACATGATGAAATACCATCTCTACCAAAAATACAGAAATTAGCTGGGTGTGGTGGCACGTGATTGTAGTCCCAGCTACTTGGAAGGCTAAGGTGGGAGGATCTCTTGAACCTGGGAGGTGAAGGTTGACGTGAGCTGTGTTTGCGCCACTGTACACCATCCTGGGCAACAGAGCCAGAGTGAGACTCTGTTTCAAAAAAACAAAATAATAATAAAAAAAAGAAAGAAAGAAAAAAGAAAAAAATTATTAGAAAGCAAATGGTCATGGATGAAAATGTTAAAAGTATATTTCGTGTGGTTAAGCAGCAACAAGTATACTATAAAACCAATAGCATACATAGTATCTGTGAGTTAGTGGATGGGCAGATGACGTTCTAGTTAAAAGACGAAGAGTTGGGGACCTTTCAATTCGAATATCAACAAATATGATTCTCTCCCACACTCAGTCCCGCATTGCCTTGGCTAAAAGGCCATTGTGATCAAGCATATGGATCTGAACCTGATCTAGATTGAGGTTACTTTTTCTAAGAAATCATTTTTGGATTCTTAATCTGCCCATTTACTCCCATCAAAGTTTAAGGATGAGAATAAATACAAACAAGAATGAGAGTGAAGAGATGTGCAAATGGTAAGTAATCTGATTTTCCATAACCAATTAATTATATTAAAAAAAGGGATTATATTAAAAAACAAAACATTGTACTAAACATCCAAGAATAGAGGAATGGTTAAATAAGTGGTATCTACTCTATTACTGATTTCCTGTTAAACAACTTACCTCTGGAGTGATGTCAATGGAAGGGAGAAAAACAAAAGCCATACATGTATATATGCCCATCACAATATGTGTGCATTGTGTGTGTGTTTGTGTGTACACAGAAACACAGACACACCTGCAGACGGTGAGGAGAAAGACAACACAGTGCTAACAATAGTCATCTTCTGATAATTTTTGTTGACTTTTTCTTCTGCACATTCTGGTATTATAATAATAAACATGTATATTTTCTAATGTGAAAAATGTTATTGTAAAATAAAACACTGTATAACTTCTTCAAAAATACTGTATTCCTCAGAAGTTATAAGCATCATTAGTATGTCAATATAACAAATACATGAAAGAATGAAAGACACTTTACCATATACATCTGCACCGTGATCATACACAGTATCCACACAAGTTCCTTCTCGAGTGTCCCATACTTTTATAGTATAGTCCCAGCTGCCAGATATGAGCAGATATGGAATCTCAGTATTCCACATTAATCCTCTCACAGGTGCAGTGTGTCCATTAAGAATATTGATGCAAGCATCCTGAGTATAATCCCAGATTCGAACGGTACTGAAAATAGAATATTATGGGTGTGATAACATTCAAGTTATAATGTATCTAGAGTATTAACATATTCTTAATAGAGTATAATAATTATTTGTTAGCTTATCTAGAAGCATTTTATGTCTCAAGATATAAGGTTCTATTCATTTCATTTTAATTTAAAAAATAATAATTGTATATATTTATGTGATATTTTGATGTATGCTTACAATGTGGAATAATTAAATCAAGCTAATTAACAAATTCATCCCCTCACATACTTTTCTTTATAGGAGGTGGAAATGAATATTTAACTAGGCTAGTGCTAGCTTATTTAAACATATTTTCTTTCTTGACTTTTACTCTTATTACTGGTAGTAAACATATCATTTCACAGTTTTTTTAAATTATTATTATACTTTAAGTTTTAGGGTACATGTGCACAATGTGCCGGTTAGTTACATGTGAATAAAATTGCTTTGTTAAAATGAAATACCAAAAACAGCTATAACCAAAGTGGAAAATATGACTAATAATACAGATACAATCATTTAATATATTAAGATTATTTGTAAATTATAAAAGTATAACATGTATGATGATGGGTATTATTTGAAATGTCACTTGATATTTATGCTTTAATCAATACAGCAAATAATTCCTTCATGTTTTTGTCAGTGATATAAGTTGCTTGGTCAGTGTAGAATAAATCTTAGATCAAGTTAAAAAATTTAAATATAACTGGATTCGCGAAGTTACTTGTATCTATTGACTGTACAAATGTTACTAAAATTAAAATTTAACTTAAAATCAATTTAAGACCTCCAACTGCTAATTTTGCTTAGACAATTCACAATAATTTTTTAGTCACAGATATATGCCAAACTGACAACAAAATAGTAGTACTTCAAAAGTATTACTGTTTTGCACTATATAGGAGATAAATGATATATTCTTATTTCTTAAGGCATATCCCTTTCTGCTTTATATAAAGTTTCATTTCGGCCAGGCGCAGGGGCTCATGTCTGTAATCCCAGCACTTTGGGAGGCTGAGGCGGGCGGATCATGAGGTCAAGAGATCGAGACCATCCTGGCCAACATGGTGAAACCCTGTCTCTACCAAAAATACAAAAATTAGCTGGGCGTGGTGGCGCACACCTGTAGTCCCAGCTACTAGGGAGGCTGAAGCAGGAGAATAGCTTGAACCCGGGAGGCAGAGATTGCAGTGAGCTGAGATCATGCCACTGCACTCCAGCCTGGCGACACAGCGAGACTGTCTCAAAAAAAAAATTTTTTTTTCATTTCTTCTTTGTCCTCTTAAGCTTGCACACGACAATATATCAAAGTATATTACAATCTAAAAATTTTGTTGCTAATTTCTTATATATGCTAACATTTAAATATTTTACATTTGATATACTTTCATAAATAAGAATACATTAAAGGGATTTGTATCAAAATAACTTAATGTTATTGTAGGGGCCACTAGAACAGGTGTCTTTCCTTTTATGACATGTTAGGTAGTTAGGCTTTGAAGTCCCAATGCATGTTTTTTGGTCAAACCCAAGAAAGGCTTTTATAGGCCCCACTGCAAATGAGTGTCTGAGGCTCTCCAGGCTGAAGCGCAGCATCTGTGAGTTCTGCCATGAGTACGGCAGTATAACTGATTTCCCTACCATTCTGACTTATTTCAAGTCATAACCTACAGAAATCTCCTCATTATTTATCTTATTAAATTTGGATTTATGCCAAAAATTCAATGAAAATGCTTAATCATTCAATACTAAATCTGTGGTTCCCAGCTACTCTGGAGGCTGAGGCAGGAGAATCACTTGAACCCGGGAGGTGGAGATTGCAGTAAACCACGATCACGCCACTGCATTCCAGCCTGGGTGACAGAGGGAGACTCTGTATATATCTATATATCTCCTATAAATATGTACATTTCTAGGAAAATATAAGCTTATGATTTTAAGGACTAGAAAATTAGAATCCAAAAATACATACCCATCATCAGAACCACTGCAAAGAATTCCCTCTCTCAGAGGAGACCATTTAACATGAAACACTTTTGCTGTATGCCCACTAAATACTTTCAATGGTTGATCTGAGCTGGTGGCTACATAATAAACACGAACATTTGTGTCTTCACAGCCAGTGGCTATCATGTCTCTGAAATATCATCAATGGAATATTGACATAGGATAAATATGATATATAACTAATAATTAAAGGTATACCATAGCTCTAATTTCTAAAAGTAGAATTTTTGCTTCCTTAGTGAAGTTAGACTAAAAACTTACATATGTAAAAAATCGTGTATAATCACGCTACTGCTCATTTACAGAAACTGCACCAGTATGGTGTGTTTCTTTCTGTGTTTTCTTTTAATTGGTTGAATTTTTATTTTATTTATTTTAGGTCAGAGGTAATGGTATTTCTATATAAGTTCTTTTTCAAGATGACCAGACTCATAATGTTCTGAATTTTTCTCAAACTTTACATTTTGCAACACTTAGGTCTTAAGAAGCATCCCAAATGGTGAGTGATGACATTTGCTTACTTGTTGGTGGGCAAATTATTATTACATGCCTTAGCCCATTTGTTAGATTGTTTTTGTGGCATGGGTACAAACAACAGTATTCTCACTGAAAGTTTTCTGGAAAAGCTCCCTGCAGACCAGGGTTGTCTGATTGGACAGGAAGTCACAGTCCAGTTTTCCATTCCTTTTTGATGGCTTCCCTTCTTTAAGATGCTTTAACTGTTTGATACAACTATGAAGCCCCTGGAAATAGAATATGATCTTTTAATGTTCTTTGCTCATTATTCTCACAATAGTGAGAATAAGCTAAGCAACTACTTGTACCTTCGTGATCAAACTTGGAATACTGCTAGGAAAGGAATTATGAGTACTAGGCAGACCTGTGGAAATCACGGACCTGCCAGAATAGTCTACTTGAGGAACATCTACTCTAACCATCATATAAACAGTCTCCACATGCTAAACCTAAAGAAAGGCAGTTACACACTGTGGATCACAACTGTCATCAAAACCCTTTCAAAACTTCAAACTGTTGATTTTGTCACATGGGTTATAATACTTATATTTATTTAAGCCCACATGTAGAAATACAGCAGTTTGCAAACTGGCAGCCAATCTGCAAATGTGCAGATTACATCTTCTCAAGATCCACTGATAAACAAGACAGTTTCTACATTTGGGAAAATATAATTTGCATATATATATTTACATGCATATATGAGTATATTTATATATATATGTATATACAGATACATAAAGTCAGAAATGATATCATAAACATTTAAAGAATGCACATAAAGATATCTAAATTATACGGTCAGAGATACCTTATAAATAAACTTTGGTATGTTCAAGGTTCACTTACCTACTAAGACACTAAGTGGAATATGAATACAGCAATTAAAACATTTTAAAAGGTTTCTAAAATTAAAAATGAAGTTTATTAGATATGCTTGGTAGTAAGCATAATAGTTAAATATAAAGGACTTCCAGTGTCATTTGAAAATATAGCTTTCTTAACTAACTAAACATATTATATTAATATCTAGCTTTTATTTCAACTGGCCAAATGGGTTATTAACTCTATAAAACAGAGAAATAGGAATATGGAACTGTTCTATTAGTCAGATACAAGGTAATTCTATTCATTTGCATATTTAACAAATATTTCTTGAACATCTCCTTTTTTCAAGGCACAGTGAGGGTCAGCAACTCAGTGTTTTGCTAAGAATATGCTGTTTAACACAGATAACATAGTTGGCAATCTCACAGGGCTTACATTTCAGAGGGTGAGACAGCCAATATGCAACCGGCCAACAAATAAAATTTAATTTTATTATATTAAGTGCTCCAAAGGCATATTATATGGGAAACTTACTTCATATGGGGGTCAAGGAATACTTTTCTGTGGTTTTTGAGCTGAAAGCTGGAGGATGGATAGCAGTTATCTATCTCCCACCCAGGTAGGGTGTGTGGTGTAAGGTGGGAAACAGAATCCTAGGTAAGGGGGCCAGTATAAGTGAACCTTGGGGTGAAAATCAGATGGCTAGTTCCATAAACTGAAAGTGAGTGTGGCTGGATGCAAGGAGTAAGGGAAAGCAAGCCTGGGAATGAGATTAATAAAATAGGAAAAAGATTATCCAGGGACCTTCTTGTAGTGCTTGCTAAAAGTTTTCATTTTATCCTGCAGTTAATGGGAAAGTATTGAAAGATTTAAGCAGTAGAATGGTGTGCTCAGCTCTGTGTCTTAAATGTTCATTCTGACTGCAACATGGAGAGGTGGGGTAGAGAGAGAGGAGGTGATGATAAAGGGTATAAACTGTAGAACTGACTTAGAAGGTTTCTGCAGGACTCTTAAAAAAACCCAAATGTTATTGGTTTAGTGGCAAGTTGATGGTTAGGAAAAAAAAGAGTATTATAATTTTTTTCTTTTAAATTTGAAACAGGGTCTGGCTCTATCACCCAGGCTGCAGTGCAGTGGCACAATCATGGCTTACTGAAGCCTCGACCTCCGGGGCTCAACCCATCCTCCCACCTCAGCCTCCCGAGGAGCTGTGACTACAAGTGTGCCCCACCAGTTTGACTAATTTTTTCATTTTTCTTTCTTTCTTTCTTTTTTTTTTTTTTTTTTAAGAGATGAAGTCTCACTATGTTGCCCAGGCTGGTATTGAACTCCTGAGCTTAAGTGACCCTCTGGCCTCAGCTTCCAAAGTGCTTGAATTAGAGGCATGAGCCACCATACCTGGCCAAGATGAATATTTAGACAGAGAAAATTACAGGAATTGGTGGCTGATTGAAAACAGAAAGTGAGATATAAAAAGGTATAAAAGAAAAGCCTAAGGATTCTGGCTTTAGCAGTTTTCCTTGTTAGCAATATTGGCCACTGAGATAGGAAATACTGGGGATGAGCTGATAGTGAGCTTATTTTGCATATAACCTTAACAGCATGTAAGGCCGGGTGTGGTGGCTCACGCCTGTAATCCCAGCACTTTGAGAGGCCAAAGCGGGTGGATCACCTGAGGTCGGGAATTCGAGACCAGCCTGACCAACATGGAGAAACCCCGTCTCTACTAAAAATACAAAATTAGCTGGGTGTGGTGGCACATGCCTGTAATCCCAGCTACTCAGGAGGCTGAGGCAGGAGAATGGCTTGAACCCGGGAGGCGGAGGTTGCCGTGAGCCGAGATCGTGCCATTGCACTCTAGCCTGGGCAGAAAGAGCGAAACTCCGTCCTCAAAAAACCCACAAAAAACAGTGTTTTTTACACATTCTTCTGCACTTAATGGAGGAAATACATAGGTCTATCATTTTGTAAAACATGTGATTTGACTCTGAACACAAGTATAATTAGGCTTTAGTACCTTACTCTATATTTCCCACATTTCATATGAAATAACATAATTCACATTGTTTTTGACAATATCTTAAATAACTTTGAATTTTTAGATATAATTTATATCCTATTAAAAGAGGCTTGAAACACAATATTCTAGGAAATGCAATGAGTTAAAGGTCTGATTTTAGTGGAGATTTGACTTGGATGTAATTTTAAATCTAAGCTGATTTTTACATGATAAATACTCGGCTGTCAAACAAGATTGACCTTTTAAAACCAGGCACTTAAGTTCCACATCGTGGAAAATTACCCAGTGCCAGAGGCATTAGCATCGGGTGGGGGACAATGCAAAGTCACAGTGGAACACTGGCATTGCACAGATTCCTAAGTGAGATTAAAAAAAGGGCCACATTTCTATGATAGAAGCCATACATGCAATGGACTCATTTCCATTTTTCATTAGTTAGCATTATTTTTTTTTCCTAAGTATTAGAAAGTTTTTTTGAGAGTAGGAAATCAATATTTGTAAATCATGTAAAAACTTCATGGAATAAAAATAACTAAACTAAATGAGCAATTTCAAGGCTGTTTCTCATTTGCTAGGCAAAGGGGATATTGTATAAATAGAGTGATAGATATTACCTTTGGAAATAGCACTAAACTTTATGGTTATTTAAAATTTCCAAAATGTAGTTATTATTTATTTCAGGAAAAAAAACACTTACTTATTGTTTTGGCTCCAATCACAACCAAACACTGCAGCTGGATGTTTATATTTGTGTAGCACTTTACCATCAATTGTTCGAATAATACTAGAATTAATTATAATACGTTAATAGAAAAACAACATTCTGAATACATTATTCAAGGAAACAAAGTCAGAATTTTAAATTTCAAATAGAAATATTCCAGGATAGAGATTTTGTCTACAAAGCACAAAGAACATCTGAAAGTACTGCATAAATGTTACCAATTATGAGTATATTTGCAACTCTTAATATTAATTATGGTAACCTACAATTAATATAAGGTAATAAATTTTGGTTTAAAAACCATTTTCTTGGCTGGGCACGGTGGCTCATGCTTATAATCCCAGCACTTGGGGAGGTCGAGGCGGGTGGATCACTTGAGGTCGGGAGTTCAAGACCAGCCTGGCCAACATGGTGAAACTCCATCTCTACCAAAAAATACAAAAAAAGTAGCCAGGCGTGGTGGTGCACACCTGTCGTCTCAGCTACTCAGGAGGCTGAGGCAGGAGAATCACTTGAATCCAGGAGGTGAAGGTTGCAGTGAGCTGGGATTGCGCCACTGCACTCCAGCTTGAGCGATGGAAAAACAACAAAAACCCTTTTTCTTATAGAATTTTTTTAAATTGAGGAAAACATAGTCTAATACATTTTAAAACAATCATATAACTAACATATACATTAGATTTTTAGCTTCAAAATGAGGTAGTTCAAAATTTATAGTGTTTAAAACAACTATTTATGAAGTTGGTTTTATGTACCATTGCACCAAAACCAAGACATTAAGTTATAACTTTTCATTGTATATTCTCAGTAATATAACTAAAATTCAGAGATGATCCCCCATGCCCTGCCATCACAAAAGGATTCTACATAATTTAACTGCAAAAATAAAAGCTCTACTACCCTAGTCTATTATTACCACAATGCAAAAGCTATTGATTCCATTAGAAAAAAAGCATGTACTAATTAATGTATTATGAAGTTTTAGAAGTGTATGGAAAAGACTGTCTTAAATGTTATTAGGCCCACCAACACTTTTGAGGTTACTGAGGAGTGATGGTGACTTATGCTTACAGGTGTTTAGTCACTGAATGTGATATCTGTCAAACAAATAATGCCCTGAAATACATGGTCAAACTAATTTTGTATCACTTAATCAAAAAACTCTTAGGCGCTTTTGTATTTTGGTATCTATCAATTAGCACATAGTTCCTTTCAAGGAAAAAAAAATCACTAATATTGTTGTTTCTGAAAATTTTAACTTCCCGGTAAGGATCTTTGGTTTCCATAACTATTGTCTTTTCTACTGAAATTAAAAAGTGAGTATGAGAAGACTGGAATGGCTTTAGCAAAACCTAACAACTTCTGTATTCTCAAGAACTATGAGTGTCTATACCACCTATCCACCTATCGAAGATGGCTATACCCATAGACAGCTACAGGGGAGGAGCATCTGATTTTAAAAAGTTTTTTAAACCAGGCATTTTTTCCTTACATATTTTTATTTGAAAACTTACTTATTTCTGGAACTTAACAGAATTAAGAAAGCACATACTTCTAAAACACAGGGTCAGTGAAGTTATTTCCTAACAAAAGGCATTTCCCACATGCATGACTTTATTTCTCCTTGCAAAGGCTTTTTATCCCTTTATAAATAAAAGCATCTACACAACTATAAACAAGTTTCTACGGCACTTAATATATGCTGAATCACCTGTGAAACTGAAATACTACTCTCCAAACAATGTGATGATAATTACTAAGACTGTGAAAAGTCCTTAAAGTTTCTTTGAGGCAAAGAAATGAGTCTTTTCATAATAATTCAAGTAGTATTTTCATTGAGAAAGCAACTGAATGCCTCATTAAACAAATTTTAAATACCCTTGCATTGTTATTTATTAATGATACATCATAGCAATATAGTATGTGCCTATATGGGCTTAAAAATAATGCCTCTGGGAGTTGGTAGAGCTGTACAAATGAAATCTCATGGATACACAGTTGGAATGATCAAATGAGTGCTTTATAAACAGTGTAATTTCATATCATGTATCATACATAGTACTTACCAGAAACCATCACTGCTGCAGGTTGCTATTCTTTTAGAATCTTTATGACTCCAGGCAACGCAGAATATTCCATTTGTTCCATGCTTCAAAAAATGTAAAATACCTATCAATAAGAAATAATTCACCCCTTTTTTCTCTTATATATTTACTTCTTCTAAGTATTACTTTTCTGTTAGGAATGTGCTTTAGATGACACTAACAGAGGCATTACTGTCAAGAGCAGAAACCTGAATATATACTTTAAACTAAAGCTGTCACAATTTAAAAGTGTTTTAAGATACCAATCTGTTGTTTTAAGACATAAATCAGGTGGCTCCATTTCTTTTTGTTGGATACAAGGTAAAGAGTCAAAATGTCCTTCTTAAGTCATCTGTAGAATTAAGCTCTGCTTAATGCCTTTTCCCATGAGTACCAGTATGGTGATGAAAACAGTTATCTGTCTGCTTCCAAACACAGTGCTACTTCAACCACAGTATAAGAAATGTTGCAAGTAGTTATTATTGGTTGTTTCTCTAAGTTTCAAAGTTCTATTTTATAAAGAAATCAGAATAGATTTCACGTTATTCCTATAATAAATCACTTTATATTTGCTTGATTCTCTGCTTTCTAGGACTGAGGAAGGGCCAGGGGATATAGTTAATAGATGGAATTATAAGAATTTTTAAAACTAGAAGGAACATATTACACATGAGAATGTCATTCATCAACAGTGTGATCAGTAAATAAAAGTTGTAATCAACCCATTTCTAAATTTTAATTAAAAACAGTTCTACTTTATATAGTACTTAAATTCCATTAAGGGGAAACTAAAGTGACTTTTTATCTTGTAGCTTAAGGTTGCTGTGTAAATATAGTTTTAACTTGTTAAAGCAATCTCCAGTTTGCTGTTTTACCTCTTTGGGGATCAAGGAGGGTAGGTTTATGCAGGCAGATTTAAAAATGGGACTAGTCCCTTTATTCATTCAGTTTATAGGGTGGAGGCCTTCTGTCAGCTTCATTTATTCCCATGAAAATTGCATTTATGACTCTCTACTATCCCATAATTCTTTCTGTGGAACACACGTAGCTTAGTTTATTAATGCTGGCATTGTTAATTTTTCCCTTATTTATGACATAGGATTTAAGCAATTTCGCTAGTGAATGTTGGGAAAGACATAAAGAAATACAAGACATGTCCTTGATACTAAAATGCTGGGTTTCCACAATCAGGCTGGAAGTGTTTAGGTACTAGTGGGCAGATCTGTGAGATTCCAAGTTGCCAAGATGCCATAAGAAGAAATCAACAGATCTAGTAAGTAAAGATATACAATTTTTGAATCTAGGCCATAAGTTTCATTTTTAGGCTCATCTCCTCTTATAATCCACTATTTATTATGGAATAAATTGTTGTTTTGGTGATGGGAGGGAAGATTGCAGGTTGTGGCATTGCTAAACTGAAAGGGTATTGTGTTACATGTAGAGAAAGGAAAGGATGTAACTGTTATAATCCTTTGTCAAAGTTTCCTTTTTTGAGTGCAAAATTGCTCACAGTGGTCCCTAAAGTTTTCCTAAAAGCTCTGCATTTGCTACACTACTACAAATAGTGGGGGAGCAGGACTACTAAGGAGCATCTTCAAAGGGATAATACTCTCTGTATAAATGTTTTTAAAACCCCAATTATATAAGCAGTTTTCAAAGAAATTATATATTTAATAAGCTTCAATAGTAATCATCTAAAATAAATGAAATTTCAAGACACAGACAATCTTAGATCATTTTCCCCTGATTCATACCTAATATTTTGTAATCAGATCATATGTATTTTTCAAATATTAATGGAACTCAGTAAAATATGGGATGACAATATAACTCCAAGACAAAGGAGAAATAAAATCTGTGATGCTACAAATACAAGAGAGCAGGTTCTAAGGCTCTTCACGGAATAATTGAATTTGAAAACTGGAAGAAAATCTAAGAAACTATATAATCCACCTTCATCATTTTTTAGGTGAAGAAACAGGTTTAGGGCAATAAAATGATTCTCCTTATGTCAAGAGCTAATTAATAACAGGACCAGGACTATAATTTGGGACTGGCTCTGAGTTTAGTCTTCTTCCTATTATTTTGTATTTGCCCAGATTTTGCGGAAGATGACTCAAAAATTCCTTTGACTCTTTAATGCAACTTCAGGTGACTCAGCTACAATTTTCAGAATTCATTTTAGTATGTGAGTATTCTCTAGGATTTTCTTCTAATTGAGAGAACACACATACCACCTGATTATTAAGTGATATTATATTAAGAAATAAAAATATTTACAAAATAAATACAAAATAGTATAAAACATTATATTATTCAGTAGCAATAAATAAATCTTACCTCATTAAATCGTTGTATAATTTTGCCCTTTTGAACATTCCAAATAAAAGCACCATTTCGGGAAGTTCCCCCAGCAATACAATTTAAACCACCTTAGGAAACAATTTGTTAGACATTATACTAAATGTTTCCCATAAATGTAATTCTTTAAAAAAATGTAACGTGAAAATGTAAGAACTGAGATTTGCAAACTAGTTCTTTAATTTTTTTATAATGGAAATTATTAACTGTATAAAAATATAGATAAAATAATAAAGTTAATGTATCCATTACACAGCTTCAACAATTATCAAAATATGGCCAATCTTGTTCTGTCTATAGCATCTGCTGAATTTATTTGGAGTAAATCTCTGACATCATATTCTTTCATCCGTAAAAACCTCAGTATGCATCTCTAAAAGACAGGGACTTCTTTATTGATCAAGACCAAACTATCATGAATATTAACAATAATTCCTCAATATTATCATATATTCAGTCAGTATTCATATTTCCATGATTATCTAGTAGATTTTAATGGTTATGAAAGTATTTCTATGAACAGATCACAGGAAAAATACAGTTTCTCCATAAAAACATAAACAATGCTTTCTGTTTTAAGAAATAAAAAATATTTGTGAAAATAAAACTACGCTAAGTGAGTAGATGGTCAAGGACTTAAATAAGTGCCTTTTGCAAGACAGTCAAAGAAGAGGTTTTCTCCATCAGAACAAAGGAGCAGCTGTCATCTGCTATCTAGGAATAAAAATATGGAGAAACTACTTAATGATAAATGATTATACACACTAAAAATGTTCTCATCATATTTCTAACATTTTTATACTGCTCTCCTTTTGGGGTTCTTAAATTATTGGGGATATGTTTCAAAATTTATTTGCATTTTTTTTCGTCTGGTATCTACGCTAAGATACAGAGGAAATTATGTAATTATCTATATCCTACTCTATTTCCATCCTTGTCAACCCTCGTTTATCTTTTAAATATCATCCCCACTTACCTCAAAGTCATGATTCCCCAGTAATCACATAACAGAAAATGACAGAATTTCCATTTTCTAAAATTTTTACTTTCTTGATGCAAATTCTCAATGTAGAGAGTGAAAGAATGCTATAAGTCAGATTAGATCTTCTGTGTTATGATTTGAAACAATAGTTTTTACAGTCATAAGTTTTATTCATGTTTTATGTTTCAGACAAATACTTTTGTAGGATGAAGAGTATTCAACTAATATGAGCTCTAGTGCAAGGTGACTGCACTGGCTGGTCCAATTCCCATATTGCTAGCCAAGGTAACCTACGGTGGAGGTGCATACTGCAATAATCAACAGAATAGGCTCAGTTATGTTCTGCTTAAAGGACAAACATTGTCATTAAGAGTTGTAAGTAAAACCTTTTTCTGTAATTCTCCTCATTGTAGGAGATGAAGGATACATAAAACAGTGGTCCTTAACCTTTTTCGTATCATGAAACTCTGAAAATCTGAGTACTAAGATACTCTTTGACAGATATAGGCGTATATACACACACACTAAAAATTATTCATAAATTTCTCAGAGATTCCCGAACTCTCTGATGAAATATAAAACCCTTGGAGGCCCAAATATTCAAAGTTAAGAATCCCTGTGTATGAAGAAATAATTTTAAAAATAAGGATGAGCTACATCCACATTACATGTAGTTATTGAATTAATATATTACTATTAAGCCAAATAAGTAAACCATTACATATACTTTAAAAGAGAAAAATTCATTTAGGTGTATGAAATTATTTGTTATGGGGAAATAATGTTTTGGGAGAAAATGTCAGAGGTTTCATAGGACATCTCTCCTTTATATGTACAGCAAGGTATAAGGTGGCATCTAAGATCAGAGATAAGATCTTATGATGGCATAAAAGTTCTTCAATACTTCAAAGGTGGAATTAATACAGAATTACATGGTTACAAGTGAACTGTTACTTGATATATAACCATAAACAGGATTTACATTAAAACTTTCCAGAAAACTTCTATCATGTAAATTGTATTATACTTCTAAAGGCATAGCTATAGAAATACAACTAATATTAGACAGGTAAAGATAATCCTGATTTACTGTGGTTTTTCTATATGACTTGTTATATAGAGGAAACCAGGAATCAAAGTGCCTCTGCAGATAGACTCTTCTTAAACCTCGCAAAAAGAGAATCAACAAATATGTTCACACTAATTTGCTCTACATTCATTTAGAACAAGATGAGATCAAGAGGAAGAAAGTAACTCAAATGAAAACAAAACTTTAAAAAGCCATTTCATTGTATTCCTAATTTCAATAAAATATCTTACCTGGAGCCCAAGAAAGGGAATAAATAACACCTTCATTACCCGGGGATGTGTACACTGCTGTTAATGTGTTTATATCCCAGACTTTTATAGTGCCATCAAATGAAGCTGTTGCTAAAAGATTAGGATCGTCAGGTTTGAATTTGCAGTCAAAGATAGTTTCCACATGTCCCTAGGAATATGGCATAAAAGAGTCATAATTATTGAGGAAAATTCACATTATTAATAGATGAACCACAATAATCGACACATGTATATGGTTTTCCAAATATTAATGCAAAAATATATAGGCAAGAAAAACAGAAAACTGGAATCACTACAGTGATTGAATGTTCTCTGTGCCATTACAGTATTATTTTGTACAGACCTAGATTTTAGTCAACCACGGTTCCTCAAATCAGCAACTAAACTCAAAGATGTTCAGAAGTCTCACTTTTCAGTTTCAATTCAGTGCAAAAGATATTTTCTATTTTTATTAAACTTACAGGATACTATGCTAGAAATCTATAAAGCAATTAACTCTTAATAGTTACCATATGTCATCTGGCACTATAATAGAAGACCAAGATGAAACTCAAACTAAAAGTCATTTAATGCAAATATTCCTTTTTTATACTAATAACGTACTCCAAAAGCACCTCATAATTTTGGCAGAAACAGAAGAATCAGGCATAACCCCAATTGTTAATGAGCCTTGTTCCAAAATTTTCTAGCAAGTCTATTCTTTGGAACCTGAATACTTGTTCCCATTACACAATGATTTGGATCCCAAACACCCACAAGACTATAAAGTGGTATATGCAGATACATATAAACATACACCAGTAAAGTAGTGCTTAACTACTGTGGGCCTTTGGGAAAATCCGTTAAGAGTCCAACATAAATAGCCGGAATTACAACTATTCTAAATGCTGGGGAATGGGAATCGAAATTTCTACTTTAAGCAAACGAAACTAACATTTGGGATCTAGAGATGGAGTTGAAGTACAAAGACAGGGTTTTCTAGTCCTCAACAAATAGAATAAGGGTAGAGAAGAAAGTCCTTAAAACTCTCTGTACTTCCATTAATACCAGAAATCACAACCCTTAGGAAACTACAAAAGTACTCGTAAAGTTTCTCCTTTAGGTGGAGGTAAAGGAAAGAAAAATCTCAAGGGGTAGCAAGAAGTAAAAATGTTGTTAGAGCCACTGGTTCACCTGGCTGAAGCTGTCCCATGTGGTCATTTCCAATGTTAGGAACATAATCAAGGCAGGGACTTACATGCAGTTTTAAATGTTATTTCACTGCTATGCCTTAAAATTTTATTTTTTGAAATATGAAAATTCACATAGCAAGAACGAAATTGTAAATGTTTCTTCTGTGTTTTCTTCTTACCAAGAGGAAGGTGGGTAAGACGAGGAAAATTTTGTGGCATTTTTCTTAATTTTAATGGAGCAAATATTCATATGGAAGTACACCTTTTAGAATGTTTATTAATAAGATTTTTAAAATTATGTAAGATTTTAAAAAATATTAATAATATTTTTCTCATCCTATGTAATCTGGAATCTTTGGAGATGCTTCATACATACAGCAGTTCAGAGTTGTTTCTTCTGGTAGCACTTCGAGAAATTTCAAATTTGGATCTGTGTTAAGAAAATTGAAACTATAAGGAAAAAATGACTGCCTCCTTCTGACTGGCAGACATTTTAAAGTGAGAAAAGCAACTGAAATAATTTATAATCAAGCGGCTTTTAGTATTTAGTATTCGGCATTTATTAGAATTATAAATTAACATAGATTTTAAGTAAAACATACTTTAATATGAAGTGTCATAGAAAATTTATTGAATTTAGATTGCATGCCTTCTCTTCTACTAATATAACTTTTTATAGATTTAAGTGAATTCTTATGTGTTTCTCCCTTCCCTTTCATAAATTTGTTTGAAAACAAATGGTAATTTGAAGTATACAAAAAGTTTACCACACTAGGAAAGAGTTTATATAAAAAGAAAAAGTGAGAAGAAAATTAAATCATCTTCAAATGAATATCTACAAAAGGAAAATTCAAAAATAATTAAGCTACAGATTATTTAAAAAATATTTTTGCTATAAATCATTTTTTCATTTGAGGATAAAATTAAATGAGCAGTCTTGAAAAGACACAATATTATTGATTCTTTCTCTCCCTTCAGTTACAAGGACAATTACATCTCTAGATTCTTTTTCTAAGATCAAAGGAAAATAATTAGCATTTAAAGGTTCCTTAAATGTCCAGATTAGTCTAATTCAAACTAGTGGAAAAAGACAGGGGCATTTTTAGAAACTTTAAAGTAGGGAAAATTAAAGAGGATTGTTTCCGACAAATATTAATTACAACACAGTATTTATTATTGCATGTCTTCATTCATTCATTCAACAAAATTTAATAGTCTTGCTATGTGGCAGATACTATATTAAGTAGTGGGGCTGTACCACAGAACACAACCAGACAAAAATGTGGGATCTCAAGGAGGTTGTATTCTATCTTATATAGGCGCTTAATTATCATAAAAACAGAATTCATAGAATCACTTAAGTATCATAGCAATTCAACAATAGAAACAAATCTTAGAAAACATAATCCAACCTTACTCAATTAACAAATGGGAACAATAAGGCTTTGAGTAACTGGCAGAGATCTACTTGTCCTTTCTCTTGAAAGGACATTCTATTCTCATTTTGCTTCCAAAATATACTACAGCTATGTAATTTTCCATTGTACATAAAATATAACTAGACATTAAGACTTCTAAAGTATAGTGGTTAAAAGTTATTTTAGTAGTTTTATCATCATTCTATGCATTTTCTAAAATGTTTCAACCAGCTACAATAAATTTCTAATATATTATTTCTTAGAAAAATAATTTCAAATAATATTCAGACAGGTAAAAGTAAAGATCATGGGTTTACACAAAAAAGTGTTACGTATAATAAAGGAATGACTACATACATACCAAGTCTCTAAGAAAATCCCACTTCTTAGCTCCCATATCATAAAGTCCAACTCCACCATCCAAGAAACAACACACTGCATGACCAGGAGGAAGAGAAAATGCTTGATTCTGTGTCAAAGTTGGGGGTGGAACTGCTTCGCTTGTTGAGGATGTATAATGATTTTTGGTTGGAGATTGGACTGAAACTAAAAATAGAAGAAAAAAAATCCTATTGGAATGCAACCACAGAGCTTAATTTAGAAAGATTCTTCATTAAAAAAAAAATCCAGAATCTGTACCAGTAAACCCTTTAGGCAATGATCATATTTTCTCCCACATAAGCAGTTCTTTGGGATTGCCAAAAAATGTAATATAAGCACAAAATTGGATATTATTTTAAAGTACAGATGGAGCAAATAGATGAAAATTAGTGTGTTGAGGAATCACAATCTGTTGTGAATATGTGGTTTCTTATCACCCCATAAATTAAAGCTCAGCATGATTATTTCTGAATTATAAACTTCCTTCAAAATACTGACATAATAGCTTATTCCCTCTTTCCACACACACAAACATATATGCATATAATTTTTTCTTTTAATATAAATAACTCTCTACCAACAATTTCCAAGCCAGTGAAAATAATTTTTTTGAGATTATGCATAATTCATTTTAATTTATCACAAATTAAGAATCACAACACTATCTGACCTGCACTGGCATCTCAATTTTCTTTCTTCTTCCTAGATGTTTTTTTGTTTGTTTTTTCTTTTTACTGTTTATAGACTTGTATTTCTCCTACTTTCAATTACATAAATATCACTGTGCTTATTTTTATATATTATTTATCCCATATTTTGTCTTCTTCCAAAAAGCTCTTCCTTAGAATGTGAATCCAGATATTTTCTTGCAAACATAATCCAAAATAATGACACTACAGTAAATTATAAGACCAATCGGTTATTAATTATACACTGGAATATGGAAAATATTTCTCAGTATTTTTTTTTTTTGAGACGGAGTCTCGCTCTGTTGCCCAGGCTGGAGTGCGGTGGTGCGATCTCGGCTCACTGCAAGCTCCGCCTCCCGGGTTCACGCCATTCTCTTGCCTCAGCCTCCCCAGTAGCTGGGACTACAGGCTCCCGCCACCACGCCCGGCTAATTTTTTTGTATTTTTAGTAGAGACAGGGTTTCACTGTGTTAGCCAGGATGGTCTCGATCTCCTGACCTTGTGATCTGCCCGCCTCGGCCTCCCGAAGTGCTGGGATTACAGGCATGAGCCACTGCGCCCAGCCATTTCTCAGTATTTTTAAAATTAAAATACAATTTTTCTTAGTTCATTTATTATGGATAATATTCATTTCTCAGAATCTGAGAATTACAGAAAGTCCAAACTAGAATGAACTACAAATGACAAAAGAGGCATTTGGTAGCAATGAATTTGGTTCACTAAAATTTCGTTGATATTTTGTTTAAAAATTAATATAATCCATCATTGGTTTTCTAACACTTTAATTGACATTATAGGTGGGTTAGACAACTTTTATGCACCAATCTATTTGTAAATCATGCTTTTCAGAATTCAGCGAGTATGTTTATTTTTTAAAATTTCATTTTCGCAATTGTTCTTTTTCCATACTTTCTGTTATATTAAATTGAGGGGAAAACCTAGAAGTCAAACAAGAGGTAATCTGAAAGGAATTGCTCGAAAATGACAAGACTGGTATGTTATTCTTTATATTTTCTGACTTTGTCTAATGGACATGGGCTACTTTTATAGTAAGAAAAAAAATGAAAGAAAAGAATCTGGTATTTCAGACATTCCATGACATGGTAGTTCAAAGCTTCTAAACAAATAAAGGAACTAACAATGACAAAAAAATTCCAAGATCCCTAAACAGTAAGCCAGCATCCAGCATATTACTTCTCTAGTCCTAATATTTCTAGACCCTCCAGTTTCCAGGTTCTACATTTATTAGGGACTTCACAATTTTGTACAAGGGGTATAGGTTCAAATATAGAGATTTTCTACTACTTGCCATTGTCTACCAATTAGACATCAAAATAACATTACTTTGAATAGCCATTGCTAATTACTTGGTATATTATAAAGATAGAGTAGGAAGGAAACAATCACTCTAAACTTTTCATCACTGAATTCCCTTCCCCATGTTTTTTATGATGTGTTATACAGAATGGGAACACTACCAACCATGCAGAGTAATCATGATAGACTTAACTGGAAGTCTATTACTTTTCCCTTATATTTGAAAAAATTTCTAATTCTAAACCTCCCCCAAATTTCCAGATTTTTCCTTTTTATAAATTAAGTGTATTTTATTTTTTCTTAATTACAGAGGCAATGAATGATACACAAAATATACACAGAAATAAAGAAGATACAGAAGATCCATAATACTAACTACTAACCCAGTGACAACTGGTATTCAAATATGTAATATGTATTCTAGATCCTATAATTTGAATATTTAGGTTGTTTTAACTTTGTTGTAAACTGTACAGATTTTAAATGAGCCATGTTTAAAACATAAATTCTCCCAGTTCAGATAATCTTATTTAATCCTATCACTCTTAATATTTCTAACTTATTTTCATCAATATCATTGATTCATCTTTTCCATGTAGATAATCTGAAATTATCTAAATATTCTTACTTAGTAGCATTAAAAAATGTAACTTGACTCTAAATATTTTCAATTTAGTAACAGTAGATCTTGTGTAGCTTTGATGGATCCTTGAGCACATATATTGTCAAAGCCTTTTTTAAAAATCGCTTTTCAGTGGCATATAGTATTTGATATCTCACTATACCATTTTATTTGATAGAAAATACAATATTTTTTAAAAATTAAAATTTTGATAACATTTTTACTTACACTTTTTTCTTGGAGGAGAATTAAGTACATGTAAGCAGTGAAATCCTGTTTTCTTTAATTTAAGATTATCAATAGGTGTTGTTCTTGAAACATTCCAAATGCGTAAAACACCCACTTGAGAATCTAGTCAGATCAGGGAAAAAGCATATTTTAACAAATTTTGTATGAAACTAAAATGCCTAGACATAAAAGTATAACAAAATTTCAACTGGAAATATTTTAGGACTAATTACTGACATCCTTTGAACAACAATACCATACAGTAATACAACCAAACAACTGAAATACTATTTAACCTTTAAATTTTTGGCATGTTTTACTATTTTTTTGCTCCAAAACCTTTTATAGGGTTAGAAATGGCCTGTTTTGGCAGCTTCCTCCAATAAAGACCATTATAATAACTCAACCACAAAAAAAGACCCTACTACACATGCTTGTTCTAGGAAATGGCCAGCCACAGAAAACTCTCCATTTCTAACCTTAAATAATCAATCTTTCCACCTTTGAAATGTTTATAAACTGCTCCACTGTCCACTTTTAGCCATTAAGGATTGTCAAATATACCTGAAGACCAATTACAGTCTCCTTTCTTCCAAAATTCCCACCTTAATTACTGCTTTGGAGAAGAGTCTGGCAGTTACACCAACGATTAAATATAGAATTACCATATGACTTGGCAATTCCTCTCCTTGAGAAACACTCAACAGAATTATAAGCAAAGGTCCATACCAAAACTTGTACATACATGTTCATAGCAGCATTATCTATAACAGCAAAAAGGTGGAAACAATATGTATGTCTATCAACAGAGGAATGGATAAACAAAACCTGCCATATCCATATAATGACATATTATTCAGCCATAAAAAGGAATGAAGTACTGATACATGCTATAACATGGATGAACCTTGAAAACTTTATGTTAAGTGAAAGAAGCCAGAAACAAAAGGCAACAGACTGAATGGTTCCATTTATATGAAATGTCCAGAAGAAGCAAGTCCACAGAGATAGAAAGTAATTAGCAGTTTATGCTTGCACATGTGTGTATCTGGGACTGTAGGGAGGCAATAATGGAGAGTAACTGCTGATGAGTACAGGGTTTGTTGGGGGAATAATGATATGTTAATTAGATAGTGGTAATAATTGTAGAGCTTTGTGAATATACTAGAAACCACTGAACTGCATGCTTTAAAAATGGTGAATTTTATATGTGAAGCATATTTCAGTAATAGTAATAAAATACAAAACAATTTCCATGCCTATTGGGCTGGGCATGATGGCTCATGCCTGTATTCCCAGCACTTTGGGAGGCTGAGGTGGGTGGATCACTTGAGGTTAGGAGTTTGAGACCAGCCTGGCCAACATGGTAAAACACCGTCTCTACTAAAAATAGAAAAATTAGCCAGGTATGGTGGCATGCACCACAGTGCAATCTCAGCTACTCGGGAGGCTGAGGCAGGATAATCACTTGAACCCAGAGGTGGAGGTTGCAGTGAGCCAAGATTGCACCACTGCACTCCAGCCTGGGTGACAGAGCGAGACACTGTCTCAAAAAAAAAAAAAAAATTCCATGCCTATTATTAATTATATCCTGAAAAGTTAAAGGCAATTAAGATATATAAATTAAGAATCCATGTACTTTCATGTGCAGTTGCCCCTTGTTATACATGGGAGATTGGTTCCAGGACCTCCCACGGATAACAAAATCCATGAATGCTCAAGTCTCTTACATAAAGTGGCATATTATTTGCATATAACCTATGCATATTTTCTCGTACACTTTAAATCATTTCCAGATTATTGTATTAGTCTGTTCTCACACTGCTATAAAGACATACCCAAGACTGGGTAATTTATAAAGAAAAGAGGTTTAATTGACTCACAGTTCTGCATGGCTGGGGAGGCCTCAGGAAACTTACAATCATGGTGGAAGGCAAAGTAGAAGCAGGCACCTTCTTCACAGGGCAGTGGAATGGAGTGAGGGCAAACAGGAGAAATGCCAGACACTTATAAAACCATGAGATCTCATGAGATCTCACTCATTATCACAAGAACAGCATAGGGTAAACTGTGGCCCCCATGATCCCATTAGCTCCAGCTAGGTCCGGCCTTGACAGTTGGGGATCATGGCAATGGCAATTCAAGATGAGATTTTTGGTGGAGACACAGTCAAGCCACATCACTTGTTATGCCTAATCCAAAGCCTACACATCACATCATTCACATGGGTTCAACGTAGTACTTGTCACACTGCAAAGTCAGGTTTTGCTTCTTGAAATTTTGTGGAATTTTTTTCCCCTAACATTTATCATTCATAGTTGGTTCAATCCACGGATGCAGAACCCACAGATACAGGGTGGTGTCACTATTATGTTAAGTATTAAAGAAGTGAATAATTTATTTTAAAATTTTGAGAGGATAAAGAGTCTTTGCCTATTATTTTACGCTAAGCAAATATGGGAAGTATTTATACAGTAGCCAAAAATATTCTGTTCTTTCAGAGGTCTCTCTCTCTGAACACAATTAAATGGTAAAAGTAGAGAGTCATTTAGTTTCTAATTATTCCTCAATTCCCCCATCTTCCCATCCCCATCACTACTTAGCTTTGCTAATTCTCTCATGACCTCTTGACTAGGAATGCATGAAAGAGTATCCATTCAACCCACGGATCAGTGAGTGCTATAGTTTGAATGCCTCCCACAAAATTCTTGTGTTATAAACTTAATCCCCAATGTAACATTGTTAGGAGATAGGGTCTAATCAGAGGCAGTTAGGTCATGTAGGCTCTACTCTTATGAATGGATTAATATAGACAGTGTAGGAGTGGGTTATTTATTGTGAGAGTGGCTTTGTTATAAAAGCGAGCTAGGTAGGTCTCCTCTTGCTTTCATGCTCTTGTCCTCTCCTGCTTTCAGCAGCACAGAGTTCCTCACCAGATGCCTGTGCCATGCTCCTGGGCATCCCAGCCTCCTTACATTAGCCTTAAACTAATCTAAACTAGTTTATAGTTTAGATTACTATAAACTATAAACCTTTTATGGTTTATAGATTACTCAGCTTGTGGTATTCTGTTATAGCAGAATATTCTGTGGTATTCAGTTACAGCAACACGAAATGGACTAAGACAGTGAGGCTAATAAAGCTCCCATCAGGTAATTGTTTTTCTGCTCAGTACCTTCACTGTCATCCTACTATGCCTGAAATGGAACTGTCTTTGTCTTTTGCACATACACAGACATGCTCACATGTGTGCACATATATAATATATTCCAAGGTATTTCCAGAAACCTGGCAGAGTGGACCTTATTTTTCATTCTTATTTGTCATTTCATTTTATCATTAATGACATACAATATAAATAAAAGTACACTAGTAATTTACTACAATAAATAATAATTGAGCTATTAATACATTTTACACAAAATCAACCTATAAAGGACAATTTCCTAAATTCAACGAAAGAATATATACACATATTTAAAACTCTGGGTTATGGGGATTAGCTTACCTCCAGTTATAAACATCCCAGGAGCACTGGGAACCCAGGCTAAGCACTGTACAGAAGCTGCTGCACTGGGAAGATTAAATGTTGTTATGCAAGAAAGTGATTCAGAATCTACCAGGCGAATTCCATAATGCAAATTAACCACTAGAAGATAATCAGTAGATAGTGGGTCCCATTCCAAGGCCGTAACTGGATCCTCTTCATCTGTCCCTTCAAGAGATTCTGGTCTCAAAACATGTTTCTGATTTTTATTACCTGTTAAAATACAGAGATAATTATTTCCAAAAAA
This sequence comes from Pan paniscus, assembly GCF_029289425.2. Classification (NCBI taxonomy): domain Eukaryota; kingdom Metazoa; phylum Chordata; class Mammalia; order Primates; family Hominidae; genus Pan; species Pan paniscus. The sequence continues at coordinate 173,841,766 of NC_073252.2, read as the reverse complement.
CTTGCAGAAAAGATCAATAATTTAGATGATGCTAACTTTTTCCTTGTACAATATCTATCTCTGAGGGTATTGAAAATAGAAATGTGGTGCTTATATGCAGAAGGCGTAACTGACATGTGAATGCAGAAAGATCTGTTTGTCCTAATGATGAAAGTCAGGCTCAATGCTCTGTTTTGGCAATTTCCAGTGCCTTGAATGTGTCTCCCATTTGTTACCGAAAAGCAGTAAGAAAATATACAGATAAATAATATACTCTGATCTTGTCAACAATTACAAATTTCACTGGGTTACAGCAGCATAGAAATAGGGAAAGTGCTTATTGAAATGAAGAATATCATATAGTGATTTAAAAGGATAAATGTTAGAGCTGGCTGACTGCCTGGTTCCGATCCTAGTTCTGCTTCTTACTAGCTTTGCTGCCTCAGACAAGATACTTAATCTCCCTGTGCCTCAGTCTTGTGGTTTTTTTCTTTTTTTAATAATGGAGAAGTTAACAATACTTATCTCACAGAGTTTTAAAACCGATTAAATGAATTTGATTAAAATGTTTAGAATAGTGGTGCACATTTTAAACAGCATCTTAATATTTACTGTTATTCCTTTCTCATTCGTCTTATCATTTGCCATAATTATAATTCACACCCGACCAATAGTATAAATAGGGAAGCCAGAAAGATAGGGAGTTAAAACAAGACTAATTAAATAAAGCAAAGGATCATCAAACAAACCTCTTGTTCTTTGTAATTTATGTACACAACTGGAAATATGGAAAAAAAATTCTGCTGAGATACCACATGGGAACTCCACTGGGCAAGTCCTCTCATTCTCAAGAGAGGCAGTGAAGCATCTAGTTAGAGAGACTGCGGCCTTAACAGAAAGTACCAATTAGTCGTAAGTATCATAAAGGAAATGTGTTTCTTCTTTAAAAAGCACAATTGAAAGATAATACAACTCTTGCTGCAATCCCATAATTACAGAATTGAGACCAGAAATAAATGTCTCTTGTGTGTTTTTAAAGGGGATACTATGATATCGTAAAATATATGTTTGGTTTTCATCCCTGTTTCCTGGCATTACAACTCCTAAAATCCTTGGAATCTCTACAGTGTCTTTTTGTATGCTAATGAGTTGACTAGGTAGCTGGTGGCCACTAGGTGGCTTCACAATGGGGACTGGTCACTGGAAAGACCAAGGCTTGATTAGAGAGTTGGGACCTTCAGCCTCATCCCCCAATGTCCAGGGAGGGAAGAGGGACTGAAGGTTAGGCTGATCGCCAAGGGCCAATGTTTTAATCAATATGCCTATATAATAAAGCTTCTATAAAAACCCAAAAGAAGCAGAATTTGGGAGTTTCCAGAGAGCTGAGCACACGGAGGCTCCTGGAGGGCGGCATGCCTGGAGACAGCACGGAAGCCCCATGTCCTTTTCCATATGCCTTGCCCTTTTCATCTTTTCATTTGTATCCTTGTAATATTCTTTATAATAAGGTAAGAAAGTGTTTCCCTGAGTTTTGTGAGCTACTCTAGCAAACTAATCAAATGCAAGGAGAGGGCCACGGGAACCTCGATTTATAGCCAGTCGTTCAGAAACACAGGCAAAATAAGCTGGGGCTTAACAACTGTCATCAGAAGAGAGGACAGTCACGGGGCCTGATCCCTCAGTGTGTGTGTTGTGACTCTATCTCCAGGTAGTGTCGGAATTGAATTGGAGGACGCTCAGCGAGTGTCTGCTGTAGAGGTGACCGCTTGCTTCATGTGTGGAGAAAGCCTCTCACACATCTAGTGTCAGAACTGTGCTGTGAGAGTACAGCAGGAGAAACTGAGTCTGTTTTTTCCACTAAGTAACAGTTATATAGAGACAGAGTCATCAACAACATTCCTAAAATAAAACAAGGCAAATTTTATTAAGGCACATTCATGGAGTAATACCAAAATCAATTCAATTTAAACATGATTATAATAAAGATTTTTAAAAAGGTTCTCCGATGAACTTGGCCTGAGAATACAATTTGAGATAGCTAAAGCAGTTTTCCAATTTTTTTTGCCCTGGAATCTTCTGTTCATATGAGAATGTTTACAAGAAAATCCAGTAAATAATACAGGATAACATGGTGCTTTTCAGGCTGAAAGGGAGAAGAAGGCTTAAAGCTCAGCTGGATCATCTATGAAGCCCTCCTACCCTCAATACACACACATAAGTATACAAACATAGAAAGCACAGTTTAAAAATTACTGATTTAAAATGATGAACTACATTATCGTGGCTAGTTCTCATGAATATTTATTTTTTCTTCTGAGAAGGACTAGACAACAGAGATATTGAGGTCATAGGTTCCTGCAAGAACCTGGAGGACAGAAATCCTATGTTGTAACATAGGGATAGAACCATCTGTGGTGCCAGTAAGTCATCAAGAAGATAAGGTTAACAACTCATGAAAAGTAAGAAGCCTAGCTATACTGGTATTAATGCTAACAGTTTCAAACTCACAATCCAGAACGTAGTGTTAGAATTAAAAGGTAGTGATTCCTTCATGATCCATTCCCTCATGTATATGCAAAAGGAAAATACTTATCAGGACTGTATCTTTTATAATGTTTTGTGCACATTAATTGCTAAATAAATCCTACAGAATAAATGAGGTTAACAAGTCTGTATTGGGTTGTTATGGGTTGAACTGTGCTCTCTCAAAAAAGGTGTTAAAGTCCTAAGCCCCAGTACCTGCAAATGTGATCTTATTTGGAATTAGGGCCTTCGCAGATGATCAAACTAAGATGAGGCCCTTAGGGTAGAGCTTAATCCAATATGACTATGTCTTTATAAAAGGGAAAATTTTGTCACAGAGACATGCGTACACACAGCAGGGATGCCACGTGCCATGTGAAGACTGCAGTTATACTGCCACAAGCCAAGGAACAGGAAGCCAGGGGACAGGCCTGGAACAGATCCTTTCTTTGGGCCTTCAGGGGGAGCATGGCCCTCTTGACACCTTATTTTATACTTCTGCCCTCAAGAATTGTGAGATAATAAAATTTATGTTGTTCTAAGCTATCCTGTTTGTGATAGTTTTCTTACATCAGCCCTAGTAAACTAATATATGGGTGGAACAGAAAAATAACACATGCTGACTTGGGTATAGATGGTTTCACTTGGTTTAACAACTGGAAGATTGGGTTATTGAAAAACAATGGTCTCTTCTGGAAGGCACATATCTCAGACTGTTCAAATATTAAACATTCTATCCTCTAAACCTAAGAGAGGGAAAACAAAGGTAGTCTTTTTTCTTTTCTGTTATTTCTATGTCAAAATAAGCATGCACTGTCTCAATGTTTTATATTTAGATACACAATAAAAAGTCTCAATGTCTTATGGCTTGAAACTTTCAAAGATGCCCAATAATAATAAAGCAAGAAAAAAGATAACCTCAGTCAATGATAAAGGAGAGGGTAAAAATGACATATCACAAAATATAAAAAATATCTAGAGTGCAATGTAGAATAAAATAAAAACACACTCCTCATATCTTCTTCAGATCTAGTTTGAAAAGAAAGTGTCACAATCCTGATGAAATCTTTGGGTGCAGGCCAGGGAAGAAGTGGAGGAATATCACTAATGACATTTGGTTACATAATGCAGAGAGGTAAGAGGAGGAACCACACAGCATACAGCCATATTTATTATAGATTGCATTCCTGAGACTAAGGAAGACTGCCGGAGACAAAGGTTACAGAGAAAGAGGTTGTATTCACCAGATCAAAACAAAGAAAGCTATGAATTCTATTGCCTAACTCTCAGCCTTAATGACCAACTATAAAACAGGATCTGCTTCCAATGCAAGGACAGAACAGATAAGTTGCAGTGCAGGTGCTTGGTACAACAAATCCAGAAAAAGCACCAGTCATTGATCCCTCCTCATACTAATCTTTGACAAATCAATGAAACTGTCCCACGTAAACCTGGTACAACCAGAAGGAACAACAGAGGACGTGTACAAAGAGCTGAGAGAGAAGCTGGGGAAGAAGCATATGAACATTTATTTTTATCTTTCTTTGAAAGGTAAATAATAGATCCTATTTAAAATGTATTTAGAATATAATGGCCCCAATGTTTCAATGTTTTACACAATCCTTTTTAACTTTAGAAACATTATTTCCTGAAGAAAGATTTGTTTAAATTTTCACAATTTCATTTGTTCAATTTCAATTTCTTTTTTCTATTAATTTCAGATAAATTAAATGTAATTTGTTTTGTGAAAGTAGTTATCGTGTTCCTGAGAAAGCACTTTCATTCATCCATCTAGCCAGCCAGAAGTCACATACATCAACAGAGATACTAGATAGCTAAAAGTATGTTTCCCAAATGTTAAAAATACTTATTTTTGAGGGGAAAGCAAGCAATTCAGGTAATTTTTGATGTTTTAATCATACTTTTGTAAGTGAACATTAATTTCTCAGACCCTTTCATTCAGCCAAATCAATTAACTAACGGGGGTTCAAAGGGTTATCATTTTTCTTTTATGCCAGTTTCAAAGCCTTTGCCAAGGAGCCGTGGCATCAGAATGGTATTTTTACAAGCAGATGGGAAAATATTTAGTATTAGTAAACCATCACATCCTCTAGCTGTATGTCCTTGTTAATTCAGGTTGTTTTTTAGTAAATGTACAGAAATAAAGAATTGATTAAAAATACAAATAAGGGAAAATGACTGATTTAGGTTAATTCCAAGTAAAATATTCACAGCTGTGTTGAATGCATTATATATATATATATATATAACTTCAAATGAATATTTAGACTCAGTACAATACTGGATAACATTTTAACAATAATAATATCAAAATTAAAATTTTGTCACTTTTGGTTTTATTCACAATGGGGACTGGTCACTAGAAAGACCAAGCCAAGTACAAAATTATATATAAGACAAATATACTATTTAAGATACCTTGCTAATTAAATTCTTACCTGGATGAAAAATTGATAGACTTCCATCAATATGACCAAACACAACTTTCCCCTTTTGGTGTGTATGCCATCTGAACATACAGATATCAGACAAGAAGCTATGAGCGTCTTTGTGTACAATCACTCCACTATCTGGTCCTGAGATGGTCCAAATGAACAGTGGGCCTCTGTGGGAAACAAATGCCACCACATCCTCTGCATTCCAGCACCAACTAAGAGAGGCAGGGATCCCTGGAATACATTAAATACAGATACATAATAAAGATACAGCATAAGATTACACCATTAAATATTACTTGCCCTGTTTACATTTCTAAAACAAATTATTATTTTTAAGATACATTACTTTCTTATTTGGGAATTGGATTTATAAAGAAATCCCAAAGACTGCAGGGAACATAGGCAGGGAAAGTCCATGATGAAAGAAAATGTATCTAGTTAGGTTTAAATACTACTTACATGATCATTTGCTTCATATAGTCAAATACATTTATAGACTTTTTTATTTTAGTAGACTATATATTAAAGATTAGAGCAATACATTCTTACTGTGTATTTGTATATAAGACCTCTAGGCATTCTAGGTATACAAGGTAGTGTGGGATAAGATTCCTGCTTTAGAGAATTTTAAATGTGTGTTAGGGAGACAGGGATTAGTGAATAAAAATATAAATGCTACTATAAGGATTTAAAAACAATGGACTTAATGTTATAATCTATGTCTTATCAGGAATTTAGATTCAAATCTAAGCCTTGCCTCAGATAAACAAGTCATTTTATTTCTCTAAATTTCTGTTTCCTCATCTATAAAATGGAGATAACAATAAAAATAGCTGACCACTTATTTCACATGAAAGTCAAGGAAATCAAATCATTTATGTAAAGGTACCTTTACATTCCATCAATAAGATGGAATATAAAAGTTAATTGTTAATATACCTGCTATTGTGATCAAATAAATCATATATAAAATAAGTGTTATGAGAAATTTATGAGAGAGAGATTGCACATCTTCCAACACTGATATATTAGCTGGCTGCATCAACATCATGAAATGGAATATAACATATCAGATCATGTGGAGTTTGAGCCAAGGAATTTATTTATTCATTTATTTTATAATTATTATTATTTTTTGAGACGGAGTCTTGCTCTGTTGCCCAGGCTGGAGTGCAGCGATGCAATCTCGGCTCATTGCAAGCTCCGCCTCCCGGGTTCATGCCATTCTCCTGCCTCAGCCTCCCGAGTAGCTGGGACTACAGGCGCCCGCCACCATGCCCGGTTGATTTTTTTTTTTTTGTATTTTTAGTAGAGACGAGGTTTCACAGGAATTTATTTTTAACAAGCTTCATCAAATGATTTTGATATGCAGAAAGGTTTAGAAACCACTGTGCTACTGTCCTGGAAAGAAATTAGATTTGAATTATACCTAGAAGGAGGGGTAGAGTTTAAATACATGGAATGAGTAGTATTTCCCAGGAAGAGAAAATGATATGAACAAAGACACAGAGTGGAAATTTGCTGATTGACAGTAAGTTTAGTTTGTGTTAACAGTCTATGTGCTCCAAGAGGCAAAAACAAAGCCTAATGCCTACTTCAGGGCCTGACCCATAATGAGGACTCCATAAATATTTGCTGAATGAATGAATGTATACATGAAAAACGCCAGTAAAATAGTTGATATGGTTTTAGGATACATTAACAGAAGTAGAATTTACCCGAAAAAGAGATGAGGTACTCTGTATGGATCAAACCACCACAGCACAGTAGAGGAAAGACAATAGAATACTGGTTCTCCGACTGTATATTTAGAGAAAGACAGCAAAGAAAGCGAAAGGACCAGAAACAGTGTCATATAATAATAATAGAAAACACTTTCATAGTGACTTATGTACAAGCACTTTCAAGGAGTGTTGCAATTTAATTCTTCCAACACTATTCTGAGATAGGTAGGTGGTATTATTATCCACTGTTACATAAAGTGACTTTTTCAAGTTGGTGACAATTTTTACATTTTACATTTGGAAAAACTAATATGCATTTTCGTTTAAATGGATTGTTAGATTATTAGAAACAAAAGGAAGAAGAAGTAAAAATACAGAGGCAAGATCAAATTCAACAACTGTATTTGGAAGTTGAAAAAAAAAGTTCACTTAATGCAAATTTCTACTTTGCTTAAGCTGGATTCTAAAAAGAAAAATAAGCCTAAAACATTTCAAAAGTGTTACTTAAGATGGAAATCACCAAAAATAGTCATAATTTTTTTGCAAATAAAATAGCAAAGCTTTCAATCTTCAAATTAAGAAGACATTTGGATGAGGGAGATATTGATAGCTGAAAATTTTCAAAGAAAGGAAAAACATGAAAAATTTGCCAAAAGCTTTCCACAATTATCTCATCATTCTGGGACTGTTAATTAGAAAGTATTATTTAATTGTATATCCAGTGACAAAAGAAACTATGGTGCATATAGCTGATGAATAAATAAAATCTTCCCCAATGAATGGATGTGATGTATATAGTGTCTGATGATAAATCCATGGATACACTAAGTGATAATAAAATTAATCATTACTTCTGCAAAACATTTAGAATTTATGTTTATTATATGCAGTTATAACCTAACGTTGACTTTGTGTTACATCTTTATGAGAACAATAATATCGTGCAACATTTTAGTTTATGGCACATACAATATGGAAAGAATTTCAAGAAAAATTTGTTGTGTTATTTAAAATTAATCTCACACAAAGCTGGATTTAAAGTACTTGGAAATGCATTATCAATCAATATAAACAGTAATGGAGTAACCTATAGAATTTGTGATTGCTGGACAAACAGATATGACCAGAAAACATGGGGAGATATGAAAAGTCTTAATTGAGGCCATCAATCACAATTGATATACCACAAAGCATTGTGCCAAAATAATTTGTTTTTTTCTCACGGAAAGCCTTAAGAAAAATTGCTAATTACATTAATGGAAGCTCACCGAATAGCTGACTTTTTACAATATTTTGTTCAGAGATTGGGGCAAACATTACTCACTGTCTAATACATTGGTTGTTCTAAGTAAAAATAAAAAACAGGGTACATAAACCTGGGAATGAGATCCATATACTTCTAGTTGAAAATTAACTTCATTTGACAAATATCTTTAACAGTTGAGTAATAAAATTAATGTATTACACTGATATTTTAAGCATTCTTAATGACCTAAATTTGAAAAGACAAACCAAAATACTAAAAATATCAAATATGTCTAAAAGTTACAAAAGATATTATTTTACTATTATTATGGAAACAAAATTTAAAGATAATTGCCTATAAATTCCCAGTATTTTTGCCTTAGAATATTACAAAGAAATTTGAACAAAATAAGGTTAGTGAGATTGTCATGTCCAGTTTTATATCTCAAATTTATAACAATTATTTTTAGAGAAGAAGCTGAATTGAAAAACATATCTAGCAGTAGCTTTCAAAACCATAATCAATTGAGCTAAATATGGTGCTCAAAAAGAGAGTTAATTATTGTGACACTGAACACAGAATAATTATTACTTAACTTTACCATTATGATGGGATAAGATTAAATGCGAGTTCCCAATTCTAAGTAGAAAGAGTATAATGTTATTATTCCAATTCATAAAGTCCAATTTATGTGAATGAGGATGTTCTACCTTGACCAAATTAAAAATAAAGGCATGAAACCAGCTTAACAATGCATCAAATATATGCATAATACTTCCTTTGTAATTTAAAGGTTGGAATAGAGTAATGAACAGCCAAGGCTTGTTACTTGTCTCAATAACAAAATCTTTCTGATTATTATTTTTATATTTATTTTGGAAATTCTTACATTATATTTAAACATTAATAAAATTATTTGGTATTGGCTATGTTTTTAGTCGATCATATGTTCTACGTATAATTATTTCATGAAATTTTGTTTCAGTTTTGTACCTATGGACATGAGTCATTATGTGAAATTTATTTCTTATACAGATTACCATTAAGAAGTTTGAAAACACCATTTTAAAAGCTGAACTAATAATACTGATAGTGCTTGTTGAAATAAAAATATTTTATTCCATAAAATAAATCCCAGTTGTAATTATACCTTTTGTACTGTCGAGTTTAGCAATGACTTTTTGTTCTGCAACATTCCAAATGATCACTAAATTATCAGTACTGCCACTTGCAAACAGATCAGGATTATGTGGACACCAAGAAATTGCTGTGATTGTTTTTTTATGTTCAGACATAATTGCGTGAAGTTTGAATTCATTATAACGGTGATCCAACTAAAACAAAATATATAAATAAAATATTTTAGTGCTCCTTTTTAAGATAATACACTGTTAATAGTCACATTACACAAAACTAAAGCTACATACAGGAAAATTATTTCACCTAATAATAAAGATATGAACATATTTCAAGCCTTGGTCTACATTCAAGTGTATTCAAGAATATTGAACCAGCTAAAAAAAAAACATTAAAAACTGAGAGAATAAAAACATATCCATTTTAAAAACAAGTAAAAATAAATGTTTCACATTTAAATATGCATAATAATTTAGAGCTTTATTATATTTTCCATAGCTATATCTTTTTATGAGAAGAAAAAACCCTTGGTTTTGGAATATTTTTTTCTGCAATTTTTCACTTATACTTGAAGCAAGAAAATTTGGGTTAAATACACCAACTGCTCATTATTACACTTTTAAGATGTCCAAAGCTTCCAGAGCAATGATGTCATTCACTCTTTTTATTTTATTGTTTTTTTTGGATGGGACATTATATTGTGTTTTTATATGTAAATAGAAAAAATAAACAGCCTAGTTTTTCTTATTTCTTTTGTAAGTGTGCCTCCATTAATTAGTGAATTAATCTCTATCATTTTTAGCATGTTTTGGAATATGTTATTTATGTCCTTTTGTTGTAGTTTCTTCCCCTTTAGCATATAATGAGCCTTTCACAGTGCTATTCTAAGTTTTAAAAATCATTATGATATTAAATATTTATTACATCAAACTTTTTAAAGCTATATGCTTGCAATAAAATCCTAACTGATAAACAGCCTTCAAATCTCTACACGATTGAATCTCTGCTATCTTGCCAAAGTAATTTGAAATCATGTTCCTCCCTGTTCACTCTGAACTTCTCGTTTCTCTATTACAGCCGATCACCTCCACTTGATGGCCTTCTGCTTGCTGCTTCCTTGGCTTCTAAATACTCTATCTACTGATTTGCTCATGGTTATTCATTCTCCTACTGAGGTCTGAGTTTAAATGCACCTCTTCTGAGAGATGTTTTCGGACCATGCTATCTTAATTCGTAACTCTCCCCAGAACCTATCCCATGACTCTATCTTATTATACCTGTTTTTTCAGCCTCTGTAGAGCACACTTCTTTCTGAAAATTTTACCTATTTGTTTACTTATTTATCTTATCACCTTTCCTTACACCTTACAGGAATATAAGTTCCACAAGAAGACTCTGCCTGTTTCTTCACAGTTGCAATCCTGGTACAGAGTAAGGCTTGGTCAATTGAAGAGATTCAGTTAATATTGAAAGAATAAACACTTAAGATCTGTTTAATATTTAAGTAACTTAATTTTTGCCATCGCAGATAATGCTGCAGTGAACATTGTATGTAAAATTTTTGACTAATCACGTAAGTATTTCCTAAGGCTTTTTCTTCTATAATTTCTCTCTCTTCCTATAACTTCAACTATTCTTGGACAACTTTGGATTACAACATTAGTAAAGATAACCCAAAACCAATGAAGTTTTCATTTGATTAGCACTGCAGCAATAGCAATTTTAAGTTGACTTATTTAAATACATAATTGTGTTTTCTATACATTTAGGAATAAATAGGTTTTTAAGTTTTAAATTATTCAGCAATTTAAGTCACCTATGGTAGATACAGTGAGTGTATCTAATGTATCCAAAAGAAAAAAACCTACATTATTTAGAAATTCAGTAAAAGAATCTATTAATATAGTAAATGTGTGAAGAAGCTATGCTGCATATCAGTGACCACTGACATTACCATACAAATTATTTACATAGTAACTGTAAGCACACTAGAGAACACTGAACTATTTGCAGGAATTAAACTACTGATGCATTCCTATGATGTTTACAATTCAGTAATATTGAACTGTACAATTACATTGAGATTGACCATAAATTACTCTACTTTTAGGGTACATTAACATATCAGTGCATTACAAAACAACAGTTAAAGAAAAATTCTAATACCATTTCCCATTATCATTTAATCATTCAGAAAAATATAATACAAGAGTATCATTATCCAGAGTGTGACCGATTATCAGACTTTGACTACAAATTGGCACTAAGTGTTATTTAATAAATATTTCCTCTGAAAATAATTGTATCATGTTACATTTATGTAGCATAATTTTCAAAGCACTGTAATTGAGATGATAATATTTAAAACAATACTTATTAACATAAATTTCATATTAATGTCACCATTTAATTATGTAATTTTCTATTGGCATACTTTGAAACAAGGTTTTATAGTGGACATTGTAATGAACTGTCCCCTAAGTTTATTTGCATCAGCTTCTAAATTAGGATAATTTTTAGTTTGTTTCAGTCCTTAATGACATGACAACTTTCATGTACATTGTTTATATTACTAATTTTACCTCAATATTTTTAAATATTCATCATAAAATGTCATCACAAAATTTAAGACATAGAAACTTGAAAAAATTAAGTTATGGCTTCATCCACTGAGTTTCTTTACCATCCTTACCTCAGAAGAATAGTTTGACTTGCTTGATAACTTTCTCTTCTTTAGGAGGAAATAAAAGACAAGATAAGGACTTAGGGTTAGGAGAGAAATTGTGTAGGTGGGATTTGGGAGGGACAAGCTTGGGAGTATATAAAGAGTGTAAAGGAGGTAGATGGGAGAAAAAGGCATTTAGAAGTCTTGCTGCTGTGTTGTGTATGAAGGGGGTGAAAATGAAGAAGTGTGAGTTATATTGAAGTTCCATTTTGGTAGCTAGATATTTCTACAGTCTTAAGAAATGGACTACATAAAATCTTACTCTATATCGTGGAAAATGGATTGTTTTATACATTAATGCTATATTTCTTAAATTTTGAATAAAGCATAATGCAATTAGTAATGTACTAATATGTAGTAATGAAAAGAATTTTTACTCTAGAATAAAACAAGATATTCTTAGCCTTAACTGAAATAAGTTGGAGTTTCAAGATTCTTTCCTTCATTCATTTAAGACATTTAATGAATGTCTTCTAAGTGCCAGAAAGTGTGCAAAAATTTGAGAATTAAAAGATGGGAAAGACTCCTAATAAATGAAAGCATGTAGAGAGGCAGTCCATTTTATGAGGTCCTTTACTGCTAAGAAAGAGGGGAAAATAGAATATGGAAAAGAGTTCATACAGGAGCTGAGATTCGAAAGATGAGAAAGTGTTCTCTAGACAGGCAATGTAAGCAAACTGAAAAATTAGTGTAAGCAAAGGCAAGATATGAAAGACTGAGATGTCTTAGAAAAATGTAATTGGTTTGGTATATCTGGAACACAGAGTAAGAGAGAGGCAGGAAGATCACAAAAGCATTTGAATGCCATTTTATGAAGTTTAGATGTTACTATTAGGGAATGAGTAGCAACTGAAAGCTTTAAAATTTAGATTTGCATTACAGATAACTGATTACACTGAACAATAAATTAGTGGGAGCCAAACTAAAAGTAGAGACTATTAAGAGATTATTATAATAGTTTAGGTGAGAAAGATATGAGGAACATATTAGAATCACTCTTGGCTACCAAGGGCACGGCATGTGAGTGGAAGAGGGAGTCAAAGATAACTATCACATTTCTGGTTTAGATGCATGGTTAGCTGGTGACACTGAGATACTGACTTTGAATTTAAGAGAATCACTGGACTTTGATTTTAACATGCTTATGGCACTTCTATATGAAGAAATTCAGGCAGTTTTTGGCTCTATAAATTGTGAACTGATAAGGGATATCTGAATGGAGCTAGGACAAGAAAAACATAGTTATACAAGTTTTTCTCCCAATAATATCTCACAATATATGTCTGTCCTAATTTTACTATAATGATCTCTAATGGACTACCCAAATTCTTCAACTGAAAAAAGAATTTTCTTATATCAAATTTACTAATCATTTAATAATGTAAGTGTTTTCTAAAGGTTTAACTTTTAAAACCTATACGGTATAAATCACAAAACTTTAAAAATATAAATATAAATGGAATTATAGCATTATGTTTTTCATGTAACAAGGACTTAAAATATGTATTAATCAAATATTAATTTTACCTGATATAATTAAAAATGGAAAAGAATTATTATTTTACCTGATAAATATAGATAGCCAGGGTCGCACAATATGCAAACCTGTCTCCACTGGCAGCACATACATCCTTGTTCCATGGCTGACATCCAGCAGCCAGCAATCCCACTTGCCTTACCTGGGACATGTTTGCCTTGAAAAACAAATTTGAAGAAATGTCAGTGATTTCCATTATTGATAAACTTTCTCATTGTTTTACATCTATCTTCCCCGACCTTTACCTGTGTGCCCTGAAAAACATTTTACTAGTACTATTAATTTTGACTTTTATTTTCAGAGAACAGCAGTTGAACTCCCTAAATGTCTGCAGACATCAAGGCAACTAATTTAAATGAGGAAAGCAGGAAATACGATAATGAAGGAACGACAGCTGACATTTGGCCAAGGACTGGGAAACACATACCCAGTGACAGGAACTCTAGTGAAATAGAAATTGCACATGCTATATTAATAGTATCACTGAAGAAGGCCATCCCATGTTGCAAGATTTATGGAACTTCCTAGAAAAACGGAAATACCCAGATTTTTATGTGAAATGTATCCATTTTTCAATACTGGCAATTCATTCAAGGCATCACGTTTTAAATTTAAAACACTGTGGACCAGTAATGGAAGGGTTATGACCTGTGTCATAGAACTTCAGTTTTTACATCGACTCTTCATCCTCACAAAATCTATTTGAGGTGCATAAGACAGGTATATAAGCTAGGTTAACAATACTGTTCACTGTTAGGATCGGGCAGAAAGAAGCTGAAAAGTATCTGAACGAAAATTGTCTATGTGGCAGGACAGAGGATGTTGGAATAGACAACCCCAGAGATGCAGACAACGTAGTGTCGCAGAAGCAGGCCTGGGCTGAGACTTCAGGAAATAAGGAATTAGACCAAGCTTTGCACCACACATAGAGTGTGACTTGGAGTCAAGCATTAAACCTTACGTCTCTATTTCTTGTATCTAAAATACAGCTTCTGAACTATATTATCTACCAGATTCCTCTCAGATCAAAAAAATGCTATGAATCTATATGTAAACTCTAAATTCCTCTAAGATACTGGAGAACAGACAGTAAACGGTGAGGCTGTAAGTCTATGATCATAATGAAAACTCATCATAACAAAATCATACTAAGACAAAAAACACATTTGTGCAGAGTATTAAACTATGTGGTTATCTAATAAATGACATTCAAAAAGAAATTATTGACAAAAAATGCTTTTTGAAGGTAGAATCCAAGCCATTATTAGCTATCTTTCCATTATGGTCTAAAATACTGGTCTAGGAATAAAGATAGGCTGGGCGCGGTGGCTCACGCCTGTAATCCCAGCTCTTTGGGAGGCCGAGGAGGGCGGATCACGACGTCAGGAGGCTAACACGGTGAAACCCCGTCTCTATTAAAAGTACAAAAAATGAGCCGGGTGTGGTGGCGGGCACCTGTGGTTCCAGGTACTCAGGAGGCTGAGGCAGGAGAATGGCGTGAACCCGGGAGGCAGAGCTTGCAGTGAGCAGAGATGGCACCACTGCACTCCAGCCTGGGCAACAGAGCGAGACTCTGTCTCAAAAAATATAAAAACAAATAAATAAAAAATAAAGATAGGAGCTCCTAATATGAGAGACAATCTTCCATTTACACTACTACAAAGTTACACCAGGTAAATTCAATTTTTCACTGTTGTCAATTTCATATCTGATTTTTAAATAAGGAAAAAATGTAAGTAGTGATTATAATCTTAAATATTTTAGCTTGGAAAATTAAGTAGAAAACTGAGAGCTATAATAAATTTGGTTTTACGTGACTAATATATTGGGTAGTCAATATTTAGTTTATGCTGCTCAAAAGCTTTGCATAATGTTAATGTCAAAACCACAACATGTAAAATATCACACATACAAAACCTACACACATAAATTTATACACATCTGATCTACATCTCAAGTCTTATAGAAGCTTGTTCAGTGTACACCCTGAACCTTCCAACTCTCAATCTAATTCTTTTAATGCTCAGCAATTAGTAAATTTTAAATGGTTACATTTTCTCCCATGGATCACTAACTCATATTTATTTATGAAACTACGTTCTTCATTTTATCTTTTCTATTTCATATTTCTACTTCTGAAAAGGATCTACTTTCTTCTCATCTCCTCTTCTCTTCTCCAATTCTTTCTGTCTTCATCTCATTAAATCCCCTTATCTGAGCAGAATTAGTGATAGATTTAGGAAAAAAAGTAAATAAATTACTTGAAGTACAAGCTGGCATGACAAACAAACAGGGCTACCAATCTTGAGTGCTTTTATGTATTCAGAAAATTTCCTCCTCCTCTAATGACACCTGTATTTCCTCAAACATTAGCATTCAGGATAAATAAAAAAGATATACACTTCTTTTTTTTTTACACTTAGTAATGTTACAGTATCTTTCGCTGAAAATGTACATTATTTCAGCCACAATGTGAGTCACATTGACTTTTGGAGATTATGTGGGGATCTATTAAATTACTATTTATAACATTTGCATCTAAGTAAAAATGTCTTTTGATTTCTGTTTAACCAAATATTGAGTTTATATTTGGAAAAGAAACATAATTAAAGAAAAATCTTTAAACACACATTTAAAATGAAGTCATTTGGCCAAGCACAGGGTCTCATGCCTGTAATCGCAGCACTTTGGGAGGCCAAGATGGGTGGATCGCTTGAACCCAGGAGTTCAAGATGAGTCTGGGCAACGTAGGGAGACCCTATCTCTACAAAAATTACAAAAATTAACCAGGGGTGGTGGTGCGTGCCTGTAGCCCCAGCTACTTGGGAAGCTGAGGTGGGAGGATTGCTTGAGCCTGGGAGGTGCATGTTGCAGTGAACTGTGATCATGCCACTGCACTCTAGCCTGGGAGACACAGCTAGTCTCAAATAAATAAATCAATAAAAGTCATTTTAAAATTTTCGCTTTCTGGTAATGTTTTTTACACATTTTTAATAATTAACAATTCCTAGAAAAACAGCAAAATTGAGCAATAAGTACAGAGATTTCCCATATACCCCTCATAGCCTCCCCCACCCCATAACACAAGTTTCCCCACTATTACCACTCAGCACCAGATGGCACATGTTAAAACTGATGAGCCTATGTGACACATCATTATCACTCAAAGTCCACAGTTTACATTAGGGCTCATTCTTGATGTTCTCCATCATACAGGTTTTGACAAATGTGTAATGATAGGTATCCACCATTACAGTATGGGCAAGAGTAGCTTCACGGCTCTAAAAAGTCCTTTGTGCTCTGCCTATTCATCCCTCCCTCTCCCCAATTCCTGGCAACAACTAATCTTTTGTTTCCATAGTTTTGCCTTCCCACAATGTCTTATAGTTGGAACTGTACAGTATGTAGCCTTTACAGACTGCCTTCTTTCAGTTAGTAATATACATTTAGTTTGGCTTCATGTCTTTTCATGGCTTGATAGCTAATTTCTTTTCTTTTTCTCCTTTTTTTATTGTGGTAAAATACACATAACATAAAATCTAACTTCTTAACCATTTTTAAGTGTACAATTCAAAGGTATTAAATACATTCATAATGTGCAACCAGGAGTGTAAGGTTGCAGTGCGCTATGACCGTGCTACCGCACTCCAGCCTGGGTGATAGAAAGAGACCCTGTCTTGGGGGATAGGGGAGAGGGAGGCAAGTGGGGAGGGCAGGAGGAAGGGAAGAAGGGTGGAAGGGAGGAAGGAAAGAAAGAAGGAAGGAAGGAAGGGACAAAAGGGAAAAAAACAAGGAAGGAAGGAAGGAAAAAAGGAAGAAAAAAAGGAAGGAGGGAGGGAAAAAAGGAAGGAAAGAAGGAAAAGGAAGGAAGGAAGAAAAAAAGGAAGGAAGGAAGGAAAGGAAGGAAGGAAGGGAAAAACACTATCAATAGTACCCAAAGAATGGGAAAAAATATTTGTAAACCACGTATCTGTTAAGGGATTAACATCCCAAATATAGGGAGAATTCCTAAAACTCAAGAGTGACAAAGAAACATGATTTATCTGATTCAAAAATGGGCAAAAGACTTGAATACATAATGTCCTTAAGTTTCATCCATGTTGTAGTGTATGTCAGAATTTCCTTCTGATTTAAAGCTGAATAATATTCCATTGTGCATATATGCCATATTTCCTTATCCACGTGTCTGTGAATTGTCACCTGGATTGCTTCCATGTTTTAGCTATTACAAAAAATGTTCCTATGAAAACGGATGTACAAATATCTCTTCCACACCCTGCTTTCAATTTTGGAGGGTTTATATGCAGAAGCGGGATACTAGATCAAATAATAATTCTATTTTTACTTTTTTGCAAAACTACCATACTGTTTTCCACAGCAGCAATTCCATTTTACATTACAACAGGGCACAAGTGTTTGGCTAACTCATCCTCACCAACACGTGCTATTTTCTGTTATTTGATAATAGCCGTTCTAATTGGTGTGAGATGGTGTCTTATTGTTCTTTTGATTTGCATTTCCCTAAAGATTAATAATGTTGAGCAACTTTTCATGTGCTTATCAGCCATTTCCGTAACTTCTTTGGTGAAACATCTATTAAAGTATCTCGTCCATTTTTCAATCAGGTAAATCACGTTTCTTTGTAATTGTTGAGTTTTAGGAGTTTTCCCTATATTTGCAGTATTAATCCCATATCAGATATGTGATTTACAAATATTTTCTTCATTCTGTGGGTTGCTGTCCATTTTACTGTTGATAGGGTTTTTCTTTCCTTCTTCTTCTTTTTTCTACAGACAGGTTTCCTTCCGGAGTGTAGTGGCATGATCATAGTTCACTGCAACCTCAAACTCCTAGGCTCACGTGATCCTGCTGCCTCAGACTCCCAAGTAGCTAGGCCTATAGGCATGCGCCATCATGCCTGGCTATTTTCTGTTGTTGTTGAAACAGAGTCTCACCACGCTGCACAGGTTGGTCTCGAACTCCTGGCCTCAAGTGATCATCCTGCCTCAGCCTCCCAAAGTGCCGGGATCACAGATGTGAGCCACCATGCCTGGCCAGTGTTTTTCTTTTGATGCACAAAATTTTTAATTTTCATGAAATCCAATTTGCATGTTTTTTGCTTTTGATGCCTGTGCCTTTGTTATCATATCCCAGATATTGCTGTCAAATCCAATGTTGTGAAGCTTTTGTCCTCTGTTTTCTGCTAAAAGCTTTATAGATATTGGTCTTAACATTTAGTGTCTTTGATCCATTTTAATTTTTTTTATATGGTGTTAGGTAAGAGTCCAATTTCATTCTTTTGCATGTGGATATTTCGTTTTCCCAGCACCATATGTTAAGACTGGCCTTTCTGCACTGAATGGTATTGCCACTCTTGGCAAAATATATTTGGCCATATATGTAAGGGGTTAGTTCTGAAGTCTCTATTTTATATTTATATATAAATTTATATACATTTGCAGGATAAAATATTATATTCCACTGGTCTATATAACTGCCTTTATGCTGGTATGACACTGTTTTGATTACTGTAGTATTGCAACAAGTTTTGAAATTAGAAAATGCGAGTCCCCCAGTTTTGTTATTCAGGGTCTCTTGAGTTTCTATATCAATTTTAGCATGGCTTTTTAAAATTGTTGCATTTGCCCATTTCATCTAGGTTATTGAATTAGTTGGTGTACAATTGTTCCTACTACTATCTTATAATGTTTTTAATTTCTTTATAATCTGTAGAGATGTTCCAACTTTTATTTGTGATTTTAATAATTTGAGTCTTCTCTCTTTTTCTTAGTCTATCCAGCTACAGGTTTGACAATTTCGTTGATCTTTTTTTCTATTTTTTTTTCTATTCTCTATTTCATTTATCTCTGCTTAGATATTATATCCTTCATTCTAGTTTTGGGTTTAGTTTATTCTTTTGCTAGTTCCTTAAGTTGTAAAAATAGGTTGCTAATTTGAGATCCTATAAATGCTTTAATGAAAGCATTTATAGCTACAAATTTGCCCCCTGGCATTGATTCCACTGCATCCCATAAGTTTTGGTATGTTGTGCTTTTGTTTTCACTCATCTCTAAGAGTTTTCTACTTTCCCTTGTGATTTCTTCTTTCATCCATTGGTTGTTGGAGAGTGTGTTAAGTTCCACAAATTTGCGAATTTTTCAGTTTTCTTTCTGTTATTGATTTCTAACTTTATCCCACAGTGTTCAGAGAAGACATAATGTATGACAACTACTTTTTAAAATCTATTGAGGCTTAATACTTGGCCAAACATATTGTCTATCCTAGAAAACATCTCATGTGCACTTAAGAAGAATGTGTATGCAGTTACTGAGTAGGGTGTTCTGTATATGTCTGTTAGATCTAATTGGATTAATATATTGTTTGAGTCCTCAGTTTCCTTGCTTATTTTCTGTCTGATGTATTCATTATTGAGAATGGGGTATTGAATTATCCAACTATTATTGTAGAACTATCTATCCCTTCAATCCAGTTAGTTTTTGCTTCATATATTTTGATGGTGTTTTTTAGGTGTATAAATGTTATAACTTATATTTTGCTGCATTGAAACTTTATTAATATATAGTGTCCTTCTTTGACATTTCTGAACTTTTTTGACTAAAAATCAATTTCATCTAATATTAATATAGGGCATGCCTGCTTTCTTTTTGCTACTCTGTGCATGGAAAAAAATTTTTTCATCCTTTTACTTTCAATCTATTTGTGTCTTTGGATCTCAAGTGAATCAACTGTAGATGGCATACAGATGGATCTTTTTTTAAATTAATTCTGCCAATCTCTTTTGTTTGAAGAGCTTAATATCCATTTACATTTACAATAATTCCTGATAAAGGACTTACTTCTGTCATTTTGCTATTCATTTCCAATATGCTTCATAGCTTTTTTGTCCTCATTTCCTGCAACGCTTTTGTCTTTTGTGTTTAGTTAATTTTTGCAGTGAAACTTTGAATTCCTTTCTCATTTTCTTCTGTGTATATCCTATAGCTATTTTATTTGTGGCTACCATGGGGATTAAACTTAACATGCTAAAGTTACAAGACTCTAATTTAACTTTATTCCAAATTAGCTTCAATTACATACAAAACCTCAGCTTCTTTAAAACTCCAACCCCACACCTTTAAGTTGTTGATGTCAAAAAATTACATCTTTATATATTGTGTGGCCTGAAACACAAACTAATTAATTATTTTAAATACATTAGTTTTTTAAATTAAGAGAAAACAATATGTGGAATCACCAACCAAAGTTACAATAATACTACTTGTATACTGAGAATTTTTAAAATATTTTATTCTCTTAAATGATGATGAAAACAAACAATAGCATTGTTTCCAAATACTAGCACTTATAATTGTCCATGTATTTGCCTTTATTGAGATCTTTATTTTTTCATATGGCTTTGAGTTACTGTCTAGTGTCATTTCATTTCACCCTGCAGAACTTCCTTGAGCATTTCTTCCAAAGCAGGTTTAAAGATAATGAACTCCCTCAGTTTTTGTTTACTGGGAAATGTATTAATTCCTCCCTCACTTCTGAAAGACAGTTTTGCAGGATAAAAGATACTTGGTTGACATTCTTTTTTTCTTTTAGCACTTTAAATATATTGGCCCATTTCCTTCCAGTCTCTAAAGTTTCATATCAGAAATCTGCTGTTTATACTATTGAGGATCCCTGTATGTATGTGTTAATCACTTCTTTCTTACTAATTTCAAGATTCACTCTGCTTTTCAAGATTTGATTATGATGTGTCTCCATGTGTGTCTATTTCAGTTCAAATTCTTGGAGCTTGCTGAAACTCTTGGAAATTTACTTCATGTTTTTCATCAAATTTGAGGAGTTTTCTGCCATTATTCCTTCAAATATTCTCTCTTCTCTTCCATCTCTCTCTCTTCTCTTCTGGTACTCCCACATGAGGGCATATTGGTGGGCTTCATAGTGTCCCTTATGTCCCTTCGGTTTTGCTTACTTCTCTTCAATCTCTTTCTGTTCCTCAGACTCAATATTTTCTATTGTCTTATCTTCATATTTGCTAATATTTTCTTCTTAAATATGTCTTTGAATTCTTCTATTTTACTTGTTATTATATTTTTCAGCCCTACAATTCTTTTTTTGGTTTTCTATCTCTATTATTTCCATTTTGTTCATACATTGTTTTCTTGACTTTCTCCATATCTCCTTTAGTTTTTAAGCATCCCAAGACAGTTGTTTTAAAGTCTTTGTCTAGTAGATCTTTCATCAGGTCTTTTTCAGAAAGCATCTGTTTATTTTTTTTTCCACTGAAAGAAACATAATTTTCTGTTTCTTTTTAGGCCTTGTGGCTTTTTGTTGAACCCTGGACACTTGAATCTAGTAATACGGTAACTCTGGAAATCAGAGTCTCCTCCTTCCTCAGGATTTGCTGTTTTTGTTTTTATTTATTGTTTTTGTTTTCAATTGTTGTGGGCTGTCTGTGTCAAGGATCATCCTCAGGTATAAACATAAGGACTACTCAGGGTTATTCTGAACCTGTGTCCTTCTCTGTTCATGCACAGTAACTTCCTAATTTTCTTTGTATAGGCAGTTGCTTTTGAATTGCATAGGCTTTAATGGATGGCTCCCAAAAGGGTAAAAAGAAAAAAATTAAGGGATTCAGCCCTTTAAGTCCCCTTGAAATTGCTTCAGCTGGAGGGGGAAGAGCTTGTAACATGGAGGTAGGTGCAATAACAATGGCTGCCTGCCTCTTTGTCTGCACTTCTGTGATCAGAAGCAGTAGATCACTGATACATAAAGGACAGAGTGCCTTTTTTCTACCCTGGTTCACATAAGCTGCTTGCAAGATACTTCTGGGATACATGCTCACTTGTCTGCCCTGGGGCTTGAGGTGAGGGATGAGTAGCTGCCACTGTGCTGAGAACTAAAGCTTACTAACTTCAACTTATCATCCAAGCCTTCCCCTGGAAGTTGCAAGCCTTCATAGATTCTGGTATTACAAAATAATTACATCAGACAGACTGTACCAGTGCAATTGTTGTCTAGGTGGGGAGAGAGATTTCTAGTGCCTTTCATGGCTTAATGGCTCATTGCTTTTTAGTGCAGAATAATACTATTTATCTAGATGTAGCACAGTTTATTTATCCACCAGTCTACTGAAGGACATACTTGTTGCTTCTGTGTTGTAGCAATTATGCTTAAAGCTGCTATAAACATCCATGTGCTGCTTTTTGTGTGGACACAGCTGTTTAATTCATTTAGATAAATACCAAGGAACACAACTGCTGGATCATATAGTAAGAATATGTTTAGCTTTGTAAGAACCCATCAAACTGTCTTCCATAAGATCTGTGTCATTTTGTATTCCCATCAGAAATGAGAGTTCCTGTTGCTCCACATCCTTGCCAGCATCTGGTGTTTGGATATTAGCCATTCTAATAGACGTGTAGTGGTATCTAATTGATTTAATTTGCAATTCCCAAAGACAAATGATGTTGAATATCTTTTCACATGCTCACTTGTCATGAATATACATTCTTTGGTGAGGTATCTGTTCAGCTCTTTTGCCCACTTTAAAACCAGGTTGTTCAATCTTCTAGTTACTGAGTTATATAAATTATTTGTATATTTTGGATAACAGATCTTTAGCAGATGTGCAAATATTTTCTTCCATTCTGTGGCTTGCCTTCTTATTCTGTTGATATTGTAAAAATTGAAGATTTTCATTTTAATAAAGTCCAGCTTATCAATTATTTTTCATAAAACATACCTTTTGTATCTAAAAAGTGCTAGCCAAACCCACAGTCATCCAGGTTTTCTCTTATGTTACCTTCTATGAGTTTTACAGTTTTGCATTTTACATGTAGTTCTATGATGCATTTTGGGTTAATTTTTGTAAAATATATAAGGCCTGTGTCTAGATTCTTTTTTTTTAACATTGTATATCCAGTTATTCCAGCCTCATTTGTTGAAAAGACTATCTTTGTTTCACTGTATCGCCTTTGCTCCTTTATCAAATATCAGTTGAGTATATTTATGTGGATCTATTTCTAAGCCCTCTATTCTGTTCCATTGATCTATCTGTCTATCCTTTTGCAGATACCATGGCTGTCTTTTTTATTGGAGCTATATAGTAAGTCTTTAAGTTGGGTAGTGTTAGTTATCCCACTTTGTTCTCCTTCAATCCATTCCTGCATGTTGTCTACTTTTACCATTCAAGCTATTAGCAAATTAATTGTAGTTTTTTAAATTCCTTGTCTGATAATACCAACATTTCTGTCGTATCTGACTCTGGTTCTGATGCTTTATCTGTCTCTTCAAACTGTATTTTTTTGCCTTTTGTTTATCATGTAAATGTTTGTGAGGAGCACATGATGAACTACATAAAAGAAAGTGCTGTAAATAGGCCTTTAGTAATGTAGTGGTAAGATATGGGGGTAGAGTGAGCATTCTAAAGTCCTATGATTAGGTCTCAGTCACGTGCCCATGACCAGTGCTTCTCAGTCCCCCCAGCCCTGCTTAGGTGGGACAGGATGGCTGAAGGGGGCTGATGTTGGGTATTTTCCTTCTCCCAGGTAGGTAAGGCTCTTCTAAAACCCTGGAGGGTTACGCTCTGGACAAATAGGTTCTCTTGAGGGTAGGTCTTAAGAACAGAATGCCACGATCCTAAAATTCATATAGAACCAAACAAGAGCAAAAATAGCCAATGCAATCCAAAACCAAAGGAATAAAGCTGGAGGCAATGCATTACTTGACTTCAAATTGTATTACAAGACTACGGTAACCAAAATAGCATGGTACTGGTATAAAAAAATAGACATATAGATCAATGGTAGAGAATAGAGATCCCAGAAATAAAGCCACATACCTACAGTGAATTGATCTTTAACAAAGCCAACAAGAACACAGAGTGAGGAAAGGATACCCTTTTCAATAAATAGTGCTGGAAAAATTAGACATCCATATACAGGAGAATAAAACTAGGCCCATAGCTATCACCATATTAAAAAAACAATTCAAGATGTACTAAACACTTAAATGCAAGATCAGAAACTATAAAAATACTAGAAGAAAACCTAGGGGAAACTCTTATGGACATTCATCTAGGCAAGGTATGTATACTATGACCTCAAAAGCACAGGCAACAAAAACAAAAATAGATAAATGGGACTTAATTAAACTAAAGAGCTCCTGCACAACCAAAGAAATAATCAACAGAGAGAACACACAACCTGCAGAATAGGAGAAATATCTGCAAACTATTCATCCAACAGGGGACTAATATCCAGAATATACAAAGAAACCAAACAACTCAATGACAACAAAAATACAAATAATCCCATTAAAAAGTGGGCAAAGGACATGAGTAGACATTTTTCTAAAGAAGACATACAAATGGCCAAGAGATATATGAAAAAATGCTCAACATCACTGATCATCAGAGAAATGCAAATTAAAACCACAATGAGATATAATCTTCCACCACTCAGAGTGCCTATTACTAAAAAGACAGAAATAATAGATGTTGGTGAGGATATGGGGAAAAGAGAATTCATACACTGTTGGTGGGAATGAAAATTAATACACCTTTTATGGAAAACAGTATGGAGATTTCACAAATAACTAAAATTAGAGCTATTATATGATCCAGTAATCCTACTACTGTGTATCTACCCAAAAGGAAATAGATCATTATAGCAAAAAGATACCTGCACTCCTATGTTTATTGCAGCACTATTTGCAATAGCAAAGCTATAGAATCAACTTAAGTGTCTATCAACAGATGATCAGATAATGAAAATGTGGTATATATACACAGTGGAATACTATTCAGCCATTAAAAATCATGTATTTTGCAGCAACATGCATGCAGCCGGAGGTCATTATCTTAAGTGAAACAAGCCATGCACAGAGAGTCACATATCACATGTTCCCATTCATAACTGGGTAGTAAAAAAAATGTGTACACATGGACGCAAAAGTGGAATGTTAGACAAGGGAGACTCCAAAGTGTGAAGGAGTGGGAGGGGGTGGATGATGAGAAATTACTGAATGGTACAATGTACATTACTCAGGTGATGGATACCCTAAAAGCCCTGATTTGATCACTATGCAATCTATGCATGTAACAAAATTGTACTTGTACTCCATAATTTTATACAAATTATTTTAAAAGTTGGTTAAAAATAAAGAACAGAATGCTCTAGTGTAATTTAAGTGGTTTCTTTTCCTCTCCCCCTGCTGGAAGCAAGAGGATATTCTTCTCTAATATTCACTGTGAGCACCAGTTTAGAGCTCCTGGAAGTAAAACTTACAAAAGCTCCCCCGCCACCCCCATTACTGGGTTCCCGTGAAGTTTTTAACTCTCAGACCTGACCATATTGTGCTTCCATCAATTTATCAGTTACAGTTCAGATTTTCTTACTCTGGCAGTGATGCCCAGGTTAGTTTCTGCTAATTCATTTCTGCTCTGGTAAGTTGCGATTCTCTGTAACTGCATTTCTATCTCAATAATTTTGAGGGCAGTGATTTGCCTTGTGCCCTTACTTCTCAGGTGGATCTAGGAAGAGTTGTTGAGTTTTCAATGCGTTCAATTTTTTATTGGCTAAAATGGAGTAGCAACTTCTAAGCAGCTTACATACTGAACTAGAAACCAGCAGTTTCTCTGCTTATTTATTAAAAACAAAAATAAACTTCTAAATTTATGCCAATACATTTTGACTTTAACTCAGAGTATATCTTGATTTATTATTTTTTAGTTTCCAAAATTAGATAATACAAGCATTTCTATGTTGACATAAAATTTGGTGTACCTTTGTTCTTAAATAGCTTTTACAGGTCTTACAAACCAACACTTAAATCCTTTTAAAATTCAGAGTCAAATAACTTGCTAAACCAGATATTAAAATAATAATTAGGACAAAACAAAATAGCTATTTCAAAACAAAATAGATATTTTTTAAAATCTATGATTCTAAATAAAAGATAAAAAGAATATCATACGTTATTGAACATATATTATTACATTTAAAATCTGAATTACATATTCAAGCAAAGTCTAATATGTGAATTTCTAAATTTTTTTTGCAAAAGGACTAAAAAAGATATGTAATAATTATGCAGTCTTCATTAAATTGTATCTGCAGTTGCCAAGGAGATGAAACAAAATGTCCAGAACCTTTTGTTATCTTTGTAGTCAGCATGAATTGTTACTCAATTCATGATTCTGCATTACTAAAAACAGAAAACGGTCCACTGAAGGTCCATTTCAAAATATATATCTATATTTTAAATATAAATCCTACAAAATATGTCACATATAAAGGTAAATAAACATATTTAATTATGACAGGTAATATATTGCAGATAAATGTTTTACAAAGCCTTTATTATCCTTACTTTAGAATGTTTCATTAATATGTGAACCACTCAAGAATTTTCATGTCTACTTCAAAGATTTGTTGCTTCAGAAAATACAGTCTTTTTGGCCCAGGAACAACACACTTCAGTTGGGCTGAAGTGCATATGGGGTAGGTTTATTCTACCTTCTCTTTCTATACAGTCAGTGTAAGAACACAGCCTGTGGTAAGCACCAGGAGGGCATAAGTTGGATTTTTGAAAGAAATTAAGGTCAATATTCATGTGCCAATTTTTTTTCATTCAGAATAGGATCTTTCATTTTCATCTACATATGTATGAGAGCTGGTCAATACTTAAGCCGGAAGCAGCTCAAACTCACAATAATATAGTAATTTTAGGGTCAATTTATTTCTATATTTTAACAACAGCTACACTTTTAATATGTTTCAAAACCAGGCATTCATTTATAAAGGCCCATAGTAGTATAAAGGGCAAGAAGAGGAAGATTTTGAATTCTCATAATCTCCATGAGCTGCTCCAAAGTCATTTTAAAGGAAACACATTTCATTAAAAAGCATTTTTCTTAAAATCAGTTCCCATTCCTGCACACAATACAAACAAGGATATTGGCATTGTGTGTGTGTGTGTGTGTGTGTGTGTAAGTGGGGCTTGAAGTATTACTATTAAACTCATAAGCTGAAGTATTTCCATCATTTATACCTGAAATTGAAACTCAGGATGGAAAACTGCTCATTAACTCTCAACTCCTTTTCTGAAGAATGCTTTAGGATTTACAATATTAGTATTATTCTTCAGAGTTAGATATTTACTGGCTCCAGAGATGTTTACCGGATTTTTTCACAGCTTACAAAAAAAGTATCTGAAAAAAAAGTCCAAAAGGCTTTAAACTGTTGAGGATTTATAATTAAAAAGAAGTAATACTGAGAAAATATCTGTAATTAATGTGCTTAGGATGAGAATCTCAAGAAAAAGAAAGAAAAATAAAGTACTGTATATCTTTGGCAGCCTATGAACAACAGTGGTGAAAAATCTAGTAAAACTGCACATAGTCTGGCTTTTTTGTCCCACTAATTAATGAAATAAAAATACACAAATTGTCTTCATTTAAATAATCAAGAAATTTAAAAAGTGAAAATAATCGAAGAGAAATCATATATTATTCTAGACTAAATCCATTTGACAAAGTACATTTTAAATAGCATTTTTTTCTATTATTGTAATAATAGGTTAGAATACTATTTTCAAAACACTATGCAAATGTTGCCACACTAACAATGCAGTTTGTTTTCAAACATAATCAACTGCCTAAAAATTTATCAGATGCAACATGGCACTCTTCTTCAGAATTGTTTTCATTTCCTTTTAAAATATTTGTTTAATAAGTAGTATCAGCATACATTTATCTTCTGTTTCATTAAATGATTTTCTTTATGGGAAAGACTTGCTTGAAATTGTTGCTATTTTCATATATTAATCTCAATATATAAAATGTTATTTTATATTTAAAGCCTAAGAGAATTTGAAAAGATTAAGAACTCATCTGAAATTAGGATAGAAAAAAATGCCCTTTCTTCACTATATAATTACCCTTATTATATTCTTACTTTTGCTTTAAAACTAGCAAATAAGTGTCTTATTCATGCTCAGAACTTTGCAATGCGAAAATGTCCACAATATAAATGACACAGAAATAAAACTATATGAGAAGCAAAGCAGAAAAAAAATCGCAGGAAATCATAATTACAAATAAATGTATCTTACTCTTTGTAGTCCTTCATACCAATCATCTTGCTCAAACCAATTTGAAATGTAAGTCATCCAAGCCATAGAATGTTTCTACTTTAATCAAGGCAATTGGAAACTCGGCATCAGAATAGTCAGCACCTAAAGTAACAACAATGTGTTTCAACCAAACAAGATTTACCAAAATCTCCCTTGTGAAATGATGTTCAGTACAAAAGGCTAGAACTGCACAAATATTTCAGCTGAAACAATTTTAATTATTTACAAGTAAATAAGAAAATAAGAAAGAAATCGACAATAATGTTGGATAGTACCAGAGAATGCTATTATCAAATATTTTATTAACCTTTCTGTTTACATTCTTAAAAAACAATCTTAGATTTAACTTTTATAAGAAACAGATCAATGATTTCTAAAAGTTACCAAGTTAAAAATAAGGTATCCATAAAAATCACAAAATGGGCAGCAGAAAATGATTTACATTTTCAACCTCAGGAACTGAAGCTTTCTAAGTTAAAAGGTATACAATGACAAAACCAATCCTATATTTCTGTTTGCTTCCAGCCCCATAGTTGACAGTTAAATCATTTTACATTTAAGTTAATTGCTAACCACCTAACCCGTCAAAAAGTTTAAAGACACCATTTAATACAGTGCTAATATGTTCAACAGAGTCAAAACCACATGAATGTAATTTAATTTTAGTTTTACTCATTTTTAGAAGGAAATATTTACTAGCCATGATGAGTAAGATATTTCTTCCTACACTGGAGAATATTTGGACTTCAAAATATCCTCTGTAATGTTTAGATGCTTAACTCAACATACAACAGGTTCTAAGCGATCTTTCCTTCAACAGAGACAAAATAAAGGAAGGAAGGACAAAGGGCTGAAGGATGGACGGTAGGAAGTGAGGAAAGAAGGAAGGGAAGAGAAAAAGAGAAAATAAGTAAAATAATGAAAAGGGTATTAAGCAACAAAGGAAACGAAGGAAGGAGGGGAGGGGAGGGGGGAAATTACAATTTTTGTAATTTGAGTGTTTCATTCTTCAATATCCAAAAAGTAAGATAGCTTTTGTTCTGGCATAGGAAGATACACAAGTATGAAATATAATTATCACTGCAGCTACTTGAGAACAGCCTTATCTATACTGTGATTCCTTACTCTTTAGAAGTATTTTCAATAATATCTGAGTGAAGCCTCAAGTCATAATGCTTCGGAATAGGTTCTTGCTTCTGCAACAAGCTCCAGGACTGGCAAAATCTCTTGCTTAATTTGTTAACATTTCGATAACTTCCTTGAATCTGTTACCTTGGCTATTCTGCCCTGCTCTTTTAGTTTCCACAAAGCCCCTTGTTCCTGCCTATCTGCTCAGGTTTTTAATCGCCTGCCTTATCCTATCCTCTGGATTTGTCCTCTCTTCATTGTTGTCTCTGGCTTATCGTATTTTGAGTTGCAATTCTTTATCTAAGTCCTGCCATCAGCTTTTTTTTACCCTACTTTGAACTTTTACCTAGTACTGGCCCAACAACTCTACCAACCTTGTCTCTGCTTCAGTGATTCCAGTGTGTCTCCCATAACACAACCTACAGGCCACACCAAGCTCCTAAACTCCATTTCGAGCTACCTGCTGAATCTAGATCTCTCAGCCCTTTACCCGATAATCTCAATATTAACATATTTAAAACCTAATGTATCTCTTTCAAGTAAGGTTTTCCTTTCTACCACCCCAAATATTCTTTCTCTTACATTCTCCATTTCAATGACTATCATTATATTCTAGATAGTAACCTGAGATGAAAATATCAAATCATCTTTGATTATTCCATCAACCTCATCTCCTCCTACTACCACATTTGATTGCCAAGTCTTATCAAATTACTTTGAAAAAGTCTATTCAGAAGGCCCTTATCTTCATTACTAATGCCACTACTTTTAATGAAACCCTTCATTGTGTCCTGTACAAACTAATGCAATAGTTTACTTACTGTTCTCTGCTTTCAATGTATTTCCGAAATATATGTTGTCC
The DNA here is from genome assembly GCF_029289425.2 of Pan paniscus. Classification (NCBI taxonomy): domain Eukaryota; kingdom Metazoa; phylum Chordata; class Mammalia; order Primates; family Hominidae; genus Pan; species Pan paniscus. The sequence goes on along the minus strand of NC_073252.2, from coordinate 173,811,296 downwards.
TTCTATGTTTTCAAGGCTTTTTGCCTGGAAGCTTTTAAATGTTTTGCCCAGGCTGCCACTTTCACCTTTTCCTGTGAGTAGTGAGCTCTTGCAAGTTTTTCAAGACTCAAATTAAATGTCTCTTTCTTTTGAAGACTTTCTCAAATCCTCAAATCTCTTGTCTGTGCTCCTTCATATCTATATTTGTAGGTATTAGATAGTGATTATTTATGTAGATATAAATTGTGAGTTCCCCAAAAGACCAAGCCTTAATCATCTTTGTATAGAAGATACAAAATGTATGTTGAGTGAATTGGCACATGCAGGACTATGAAAGTTGGTCACCTAGTGACAGTTCACATGAACTGAAGGCATATATTCCTGAAACTTGGAAAAGATCTAAGGAAATGTATCTAAGTAAAATGGGATTACTATCCAATTCCTTGTGGGGAAGCAGCTAAACAAAATCACTTAAGAAATTGTTTTTGGTGTTTTTTTAAGAGTAAAATAAAACTTGAATTAGTAAAAGTACTTTGTCATCATGCCATCACCAAGTTTGTCTTTATTATACTATTATAAGTCCAGTGTAAATAAAATACCGTATTCATAGAGTATATAATAGTTCTTATTTCTTATGTCCTGATACTTATCCATGAGCACTATTTATTATATTTGCAAGGAATAAGAAAAGCAGGATATTTCACATTATGTAATCTCAGATTAAATGTTATCTTGCATAAAAAGACTTTTTTTGTTGTACTCCAGGTATTTTGATTATATGAGAATAGATGGGATCTGGTTCATTTAGTATAAGAATGGTAAATGGGTTTTAACTCTCACCCCTCCCTGGGGTGCAGAGTTGAAACCTTTAGCTGACCTCAGAGGGGAAGCATGTCATGATCACTCAGCAGTAACAGAGGTAAGAAGAAACTTTTGAGGAAATTTAATACACATCTTCGCATCCCTGTATCTATGTCCATGAATCTAATTGATATTTCATTAAAATCACACATTTAACTTATTTTAGTCAGAAAATTCTTATTACCTATTAAAATTAGTGATAGAAATAAATAACAAAAATAAAATATTAAATATCAGTAATTAAAATAAAATAGAAAATGAAGTAAAGTAGTTTTCATTGTCGGAAAACTTATTGCAGGCATTGAATAGTCAAGCACACAAGTACTCTGTGATTTCTCCATTTTTTTCACAAGATGACTTTTGGCTACTCTGGGTCTTTTGTGGTTCCATATAAATTTCAAGACTATTATTTCTATTTCTGTGAAGAATGTCATTGGTATTTTGATGGGGATTGCACTGAATGTGTAGATTGTTTTGGGTAGTACAGACATTTTAACAATACTGATTCTTTCAATCCTTGAACATGGAAGATCTTTCCATTTTGTGTCCTCTTCAGTTTCATCAATGTTTTATAGTTTTCATTATAGACTCTTTCACTTCTTTGGTTAAGTTTATTCCCAAGTATTTTATTTTATTTGTAGCTGTTATTAATGGGACTACATTCTTGCTTTCTTTTCTTTTCTTTCTTTTTTATTTTGAGACACAGTTTCACTCTGTCACCCAGGCTGGAGTGTAGTGGCACAATCTGGGCTCACTGCTACCTCCGCCTCCCAGGTTCAAGCGATTCTCATGCCTCAACCACCAAAGTAGCTGGGACCACAGGCATGCGCCACCACACCCGGCTAATTTTTGTATTTTTAGTAGAGACAGCTTTTTGCCATGTTGGCCAGGCTGGTCTTGAACTCCTGACCGCTAGTGATCCACCCACTTCACCCTCCCAAAGTGCTGAGATTACAGACGTGAGCCACCACATCAAGCCTTGATTTCCTTTTCAGATTGTTCACTGTTGGCATATAGAAATGCTGCTTATTTTTGTATGTTGATTTTGCATTCTGTGACTTTACTGAATTTATCAGTTTTTTTTTTTGGTAGAGTCTTTAGGTTTTCCTAAATATAAGATCATATCCTCTGCAAACAAGGATAATTTGATTTCTTTTGTTCCAACTTGGATGCCGTTTATCCCTTTCTCCTGTCTGATTGCTCTAGCTAGGATTTCCAAAACTAAGTTGAATAACAATAGTAAAAATGGGCATCCTTGTATTGTTCCAGATCTTGAGGAAAGGCTTTCAGATTTTTCCCATTCAGTATGTATATGGCTTTTATTGTGTCATGTTATGTTCCTCCTACACCCAGTTTTTTGAAGGTTTTTATCATGAAGGAATGCTGAATTTTCTAAATGCTTTTTCAGCATCAATTGAAATGATCATATGGTTTTTGTCCTTCATCCTGTTGACATGATGTATAATTTGATTTGCATATGTTGAACCATCCTTGCATCCCTGGGATAAACCCCACTTGGTCTTGATGAATGGTCTTTTTTAATATGCTGTTGAATTCAGTCTGCTAGTATTTTGTTGAATATTTTTGCATCAATATTCATTGGAAACACTGGCCTCTAATTTTCTTTTTTTGTTGGGTCTTTTTCTGGTTTTGGTATTAGGGTAATACTGGCCTCAAAGAATGGGTTTGGAAGTATTCTTTCCTCCTCTATTTTATAGAATAATTTGAGGAAATTTGGTACTGGTTTTTCTTTAAATGTTTGGTAAAATTCAGCAGTAAAGCCATTGTGCCCTGAATTTTCCTTGATGGGAGACTTTTTATTATCGTTTTGATATCATTACTTGCTATTGGTCTATTCAGGTTTTGGATTTCTTCATGGTTCAGTCTTTGTAGGTTGTGTGTCCTTTTAGGTTTTCTAATTTATTGACATGTAATTGCTAATAGTATTTTTAATGAACCTTTGAATTTCTGTAGTATCAGTTGTAATATCTCTTTTTTCATCTCTGAATTCATTTAGGTCTTTTTTATTATTAGTCTGGCTTACAGTTTGTTGATTTTATTTATCTTTTCTGAAAACCAACTTTTCACTTCATTGATCTTTTGTATTTGTTTCAATTTCATTTATTTCTGCTCTGATATGTATTACTTCTACTAATTCTGGGTTTGGTTTGCTCTTGCTTTTATAGTTCTTTAAGATGCATCATTAGTTTGTTTATTTCACGTTTTTCCACTTTTTTGATGTAGGAATTTATTGCTGTAAATGTTTCTCTTAATACTGCTTTTGATATATCCCACAGGTTTTGGTATGTTGTGTTTCCATTTTCATTTGCCTCAAAAAATTTTCAATTTCTTTAATTTATCCATTAACCCACCAGTCATTCAGGAGCATATTGTTTAATATCCATGTGTTTGTATAGTTTCCAAAGTTTCTCTTGTTACTAATTTCTAGTTTTATTCCATTGTGACCAGAAAAGATATTTCATATGATTTCAACTTTTTTGAATTTTTTAAGACATTTTGTGACCTAACATATGGTCTCCTCTTATAAATGATGCATGTGTTGGGGAGAAAAATGTGTATTCTGCAGCTGTTGGATAAAATGTTCTGTAAATATCTATTAGGTTGCTGAGGATAGGCACCCAAATCTGGCCATAAACTAGCCCCAAAACTGGCCATAAACAACATCTCTGCAGCACCTTGACATGCTTGTGATGGCCATGATGCCCACGCTGGGAGGTTGTTGGTTTACCAGAATGAGGGCAAGGAACACCTGGCCCACCCAGGGCGGAAAACCACTTAAGGCATTCTTAAACCACAAACAACAGCATGAGCAATCTGTACCTTAAGGACATGCTCCTGCTGCAGATAACTAGCCAGAGCCCATCCGTTTATTTCGGCCCATCCCTTTGTTTCCTGTAAGGAATACTTTCAGTTAATCTATAATCTATAGAAACAATGCTTATCACGGGCTTGCTGTCAATAAATATGTGGGTAAATCTCTGTTCGAGGCTCTCAGCTCTGAAGGCTGTGAGACTCCTAATTTCCCACTCCACACTCTATATTTCTGTGTGTGTCTTTAATTCTTCTAGCACCACTAGGGTCTCCCTGACCAAGCTGGTCTTGGCATTGGGTGATAATGATGTCCTTTCAGTGAGGACCATATGGGCCTATATCTTAATAATAAGGAAGAAATGGAAATAGACCATTTCTCACAAAGCCCGAGGCTCAACTTAAGTAAATTCATTTAATGACTAGAATAACGTGACCTGCCTGTCTTCGTCTGTTTGTCTTGCTATAAGGCTGGGTAACTTATAAAGAAAAGAGGTTTATTTGGCTCATGGTTCTACAGGCTGTACAGGAAGCATGACACCAGAATTTGCATCTGGTTAGGGCCTCAGATTACTTCCACTGATTGCAGAGGGGAAGAGGAGCTGGTGTGCGCAGAGATGACATGGAAAGAGAGAGGGAGCAATAAAAGAGGAAGGAGATGCCAGCCTTTTTTTTTTTTTTTAAAAAACAACCAGCTCTAGTAGGAACTAATAGAGCAAGAATTTGCTCATTACTGCAAGGATGACACCAAACAATTCATGAGGGATCTGCCTCCATGATCCAAACACCTCACTATACCCTAACTGCAACATGGGGGATCAAATCTCAACATGGATTTTTCAGGGATAAATATCCAATCTATAGCACTGCCCTACTCTAATATCCTCCATAAGCAAAAGTATATTCTCTCTGGAGGAAGATAACATTAGATTATCAGCATTTAATAAAATAATGACCAGGCAGGCAAAAATACAGAAATTCCGAGTTATGCTTGTTGCCACTTATACATAAATGGAACACCTTCATTTCCAGGAACAATAGAGAAGGAGTAAAAGCAAACCTCATTTGTCTCTGAGGAGGGATAGAAAACTCTCCTTTCTGACCCTAGGAACCAGGGGAAAATCACCAGTTCTAGGAAAAGGGAAGAAGCAAAAGCTGTCATACCCTAGGGAGCAGGCTGGGAAAAATCTTAGTCCCCAGTTCTGTCCAAAAACAAGACATATATCTGCCACTGTTTGAGGAAATGCAAAAAAAGCTCTCTCACTCAACACTCATATATACAACACTCGGCACTCATACATGCAACACTCAGCACTCATATATACAGCACTCAGCACTCATACATACAACACTCGGCACTCATACATGCAACACTCAGCGCTCATACATACAACACTCGGCATTCATACATGCAAAGCAGAGACTGGCTGCCACAGAAAGGGGTTTAGGGGTATAGGAGAGACCCACAAATCTTTGCTAAGAACCAGACTCTCATAAACTGGGGATCAAAATTGTAGTATAATACTACATTAGGGTACTATAAAATAATTAGAATGAACTATGATAATCAAAAGTCAAACATAAAAGGATATATATTGCATGATTCCATTTATAGTAAGTTAAAATAAGCAAAATTAATTCTGTGTTATTAGAAGTTGTGAAAGTTTTGGGGCGGGGGAACAGAAACTGTAACTAAAAGAAGCCCTGAGGGAGTACAACATTTATTTTATGCTAATTATGCTAATGAGTACATTTTGCGGCTATAAAACATTAGATTACAATTTCTGCTTTCAGGTACGTAATCTAAATAAAAAGAAATTACATACTAAAAATCCACAGCAGTGCTTTCTAATATTAACAAAATTAAAAGGGGAAAATGCAGAAATTAACATGTCCACATAGAGATACAGTGTAATTAGATTATATTTTCTAACTTCACTTGGGCAATTTCATTTCTCCTTTTCACTTTTCCATTAGAGTTTTCTGTCCACCAACCCCAACCATCAATATTTCAGGACACAGCAACTTAAATCTATCTCTGGGATATAGTACAAATTCTTCTCTAATCCACAAGTATTGTTAGAAGCAATGTCAGGGACAAGCAGATGAAGAAGGCAGAAACCAAAAATAAATAATCCCCATCATGGGACAGGAATGAAAACAGAAGTCTTTCTAAATAAGCTGAAGATGGATTAGATCAAGGAAATGTGTTTGGGATCCAAAGAAATACCAACAGGAAATGTATTGACTTTGCCATAATCATCTCAACCTGCTCATGCCACATCTATAGCAGGTCCTCTACGTCCTTAATTCTTACCATTACCACAGAAAATGTGTACTTGAGCAGATCGCCACTATCATGTTCTGAAAGGCCTGAAGAAATCTACATAGAAAAATATTTCTGATTCAGTATTTCATACTTTGATCAGACATTCCAAGCTCACCCTTTAACAACAAGAAAAAACAGTGCAGCTGACAACACTCTCCAATTATTAGTGATTCCAGTTTGAAATTTTTTTAAAAGAGATAGGGTCTCACTATGTTGCCTAGACTGGCCTCAAAGTTTTGGGCTCAAGCAGTCCTCCCACTTCAGTCATTAAGTAGCTGGGATTACAAGCATGCATCACAGTACCCTCCTGGCTGAGTTTGAAGTTTTTAGTGACAAAGTATATACTGTGCTTCTCTTTAGCTTAGGTCATATACTATCTTTAATGTGCAGTAACAAATAAAGTAAAATAGTTGAAAAAGGAAGTATTTTTACCAGATAATTGGAATATATAAAAATATATAAAAATAAAGGCCAGGGATGGTGGCTCACGCCTGTAATCCCAGCACTTTGGGAAGCCAAGGAGGGCAGATCACTTGAGGCCAAGAGTTTGAGACCAGATTGGCCAACATGGTGAAACCCTGTCTCTACTAAAAATACAAAAATTAGCCGGGTATAGTGGTACACACCTGTAGTCCCAGCTACTCAGAGGGCCGAGGCACAAGAATTGCTTGAACCTGGGAGGGAAAGGTTGCAGTGAGCCGAGATCACGCCACTGCAATCCAGCCTGGGTGACACAGATTCTGTCTCAAAAAAAAAAATAATTGATTAAAATAAAAACAAAATGAATATTACACTCTAAAACTGAAAAACACAATGGCTGAAATTTATATGTCAATGGATTAGTTTATTAGTTGACTGGATATCCCAAAAGTCACTATTAGTGCAGTGGAACATAAATAAATGGTATAGGCCAAAATCAATGCATAGAGAAAAAGAGAAATAGAACAAAGCATAAGAGACAGATAAGGTATGCTGAAAAGTTAAACATGTATGTAAGAGTAGTATAAGAAGGAGAGGAAAGGGATAATATAGTGAAACCAAAGAGAGATAAAGAATGAGAAATTTCTGAAACTGATTTTAAAACTAAGATTTCTGAAGCTACCAAGCTCCAAGCAGGGTAAGTTAAAGCGATACCTTATCTATGCACATCACACTAAAATGCCAAAAACCACAAAAAGAAAATATTAAATCTTAAAAATGGTCATGTTACAGTCAAAGATCAACAGAAATAATGGAAGTGAGAATGCAAAGAAATTACATTTTAAAGTGCTGAGAAAAAGATAACTAAAAATTCAGTAAACATATTATTTAAAAATGGAAGAATATGAACGTTTTCATTGTAAGTTTTCATACAAACAAAACCTAGTAAATTCATTGCTAGTAGACCCATTCTAGAAAAACAAAAATGTAAGGGATTTCTTTAGGTAGAAGGATAAGAAACATGAAAATGTTAGAAATATTGAAGATCATCAGAAAGGGAAAATATGTAGGTAAATATAAATAAATATTAACTATACAAAATGATCATTGTAATGTCTTATGAAATTTAAAATATTTGTAGCACTAAATTATATGAAAACAGTAACACAAAAGACAGCAGGATAAATGGAGTTAGTATTAGTATTAAAGAAGAGGTAAAAGTAATCATTTGTATTAAACCATAATGAGTCAAATTTACATGCCGGAATCTCCAGGGTAATTATAAAAAGGAACAGTAAATAAACATACTATCAGCAAGTTAATTGAAGGAAAGTGTAATTAATTAAAAATTGTAAATCAGAAAACAAAAACTGTAAATAAGAAAAAGTTTGTATATATAAATAAAATTATAACAGTTACATATTGAATAAGAGAAAATAAAATTACAAATCAAAATAAAATTAGCATCTACATTAAAAAATTCAGCTCTTTACATGCGGCACACTTTAATAAAAGGTTACAGAATGGTTGAAGGTCAAAGATCAGAAAATGATAAACTATACAAATATTAACCAAAAGAAAGATCTTATGTAAATCAAAGATAAAATAGATTTTGAGGCAAGAAATATTACCAAAAAGAGAGGAACGTTGCTTAAAGATAAAGGTGACAATGAGACTGAAATGTATAATAATCCTAAAACTGGTTGCATCCAAATGACATACATAGTTTTCAATTATATAAAGCAAGAATGACAAAAAAAGAATGACACAATTAAAGGAAAACTATGTAAATCTACACTCATAATGGTAGATTTTAAGTAACAAATCTCAATAGCTGATAGAATAAACAGATAAAACCCCATAGGATCTGAACAACATACAGAAAAGGACTCAACTGACATATATATGATACTGTACCCAATAATGATAGAATTCACATTCTTTTCAAATAAACATGGGCCACTTACAAAAATTAACCATGTGCAGAGCTATAAAGAAAATTTAACCAAACTTTAAAACACTGAAATCATTCAGAGTATATTTTAAAATCAGGATAGAATTAAGTCTTAAATCAATAAATAAAACTACAAAATCCACAACTATCTAGAAATTAAAGAATGCAATTCTAAATAATCTTGGAATCAGAAAAGAAATAAAAATGGAAGTTAGAAAATATTTAGCACTAAATAGCAAAGTCTAAACATAGAAATTTGTGGGTTGCAGCTAGATTAATGCTTGAGTGGGGGAGGATTATAGCATCAATTATATTTCACTTTTTTCTAGTAGAAAAGGAAAAGGAAGAAAAGTCAAAGATTTAAGTTTCTATCTTTAAAAACTGGAAAAAGAAAAGCAAATCAAGCCCAAAAAATGTAGAAAAGGAAATCATTCCAAAAAGAGGTGAAAGCAATGAAATAGTTTACAAACATTCAGTAGAGGAAATCAACTAAACCAAACACTGCTTCCCTTATATCAACTCGCAGAAGGACTGATCAAGAAAAATACAGAAAAAACACAAATATCCATATCAGATCCTTATCAGGAATAAAAAAATACATCACTATAGAACTTACTGACATAAAAAAATAAGAATACTATATCCACCTTCACACCAATATATTGGATAACTTGGATGAATGGACACATTCTTCAAAAAGAAATACAAGTTACCAAAGTTGATAGAAGAATGAGAAAATCTATTTAGCCTGAATATGAATATAAGTCTACATGTAAAACTTTTCCCATACACAATCTTCCAGGCCCAGATCGTTTCACTGGCGAATTCTTTAAAATAGTTCAAAAAGAAATGTTACACAAACTCTTTGAGAATATAGTAAAAGGAATCACTTCTCACTTCTTTATATCTTCCCCAAACCTGAAAAAGACGTGTAAGAAGGGAACTACACAGCAATGTCTCTCATAAATTAAACATAAAAATCTTAAACAAAAAAGTAAAGATACATCGAGTTAATGAATTAGATTAAATGTGAAAATGTAAATTCTCTCAAAATTAATCTTCAGATTTAATTCAATCCTAATCAAAAATCCTAGCAGATTTTTTTTATGTATGAAAAGTGCCAAGCAAATTCTAAAATGCATATGAAAATGTAAATGCCCAGGAATAGCCAAGGGAGTCTTGAAAAAGACTGAGGTTTTATATGAACAAGCCTAATGTTATACTATCCATTATAAAGCTATTATAATTAAAACAGGGTGGTGGTGATGCAAAGATACACAAACTGACTAATGGAACAGCATGAGTCCAGGATAGATCTCTTCATATACCGTTAAGTGATTTATGGTGAAGGTGATAATTCAGTGGGGCACAGAACAGACCTTTCAGTAAATGATTCTGCATAATTGAATGCCCTTATGGAAATATAAGCATGTGTGTGTATATATATATATATATATAATCTCGACAGTAAGCTAACATAATTTTAAAAAGAGAGGATGATTATAAAAGTAAATACAAAAGTAAAGTATTAAAGCTTTAAAAGAAAACTAACGATAACATCTTATCTTAGGGATAGGAAAAGACTCATTAAATAGGACACAAAAAATGCCAATCTCAAGGGAAAACATTGACATATAGGACAATATTATGGTTACAAACTTATTGCTATAATTTGGATGTTTGTCCTCCCTCAAACCTCATGTTGAAATTTGATCACAATGTTGGAGGTGTGATGGATGTAATGGAAAGGTGTTTGTATTACAGAGGCAGCTCTCTTATAAATAGATTAATGCCTTCTCTCAGTAAAAGGGTGAGTTCTCACTCTAGTTCCCAGGAAAGCTGGTTGTTAAAAAGACCCTGGCACCCCCAGCTCCTTGCTGGCTTTCTTGCTGTGTGTTCTTTGCACACACCAGTTCCCTTTCACCTTCTACCATGAGTGGAGGCAGCCTGAGACCCGAACCAAATGCTCAATCTTGAACTTTTCCAGACATTAGAATCATGAGCTTAATAAATCTTTTTTCTTTATAGATTACTTAGCCTTGGGCATTCCTTTATAGCAACACAAAACAGACTAAAACACTTGCATTCATCAAGACATTGTTAAAAGTGTGAAAGGCAAGGGAGAAAATGTTTATAGCACCTATGTTCAACAAAGGACACTTACAACCAAAAACAAAAACAAAAACAAAACAAAACAGACTGGCAAACCAATAGAAAAATGGACAAAAGGGAAGATAAATTCAGATCATCCAAATAACTAAGTAGCATATAAACAGTTGCTCAATAACACTAGTCATAAAGGAAATACAAAGTAAAACTGCAAAGAGATACTGCTGCACTCCCAACAGAAGGACTAAAATGCACAATACCACAGATTGGCGACAATGCCGAATAACTGAAACTCATATACTGCTCAGGGGAACGTAAACTGGAGCAAATGCTTTGGACAACTCATTGGCCGAATCCTCTAATGCCGAACAAATACATACCCTATGACCAGCATTTCCACTCCTAAGTGTATAGCCAACAGCAATGGGTAATGTTCATCAAAAGACATGTATCAGAATATTCACAGTATTTCTATTTATAAAGTATAAACTGCTCAAGTATACTTTAATAGTACAATGATACAGTATATTCATACTGTGTGGAAAAGTTCATAATAATGAGAATAAGTAACAACTACATGCAACCCTACAGATGAAACTCACAAATAATGAAAGAAGCCAGATATAAAAATAATACTGTATTCCATGAATACAAAGCACAAAAATGTACAATATTTATCTATTCTGCTAGTGGTATCCTTGGTGGTGGTAGTGAGTGCTGATAATGTTCTATTTATGCTTAAAAACAAAAATAAAAACAACCTAAGGGAAGAATTGCCTCTGAATGATATGATTGTGTAGCATGAATCATAATCATCATAGTCAATGAGTTCTTTTTAATGAATTACTCAGCCCCCATCTCCTGAAAATTTAACCAAAATTCCTAGCCAGAATCCCTAATTGTTCTAGTCTAAACATTAAAAAATCACTTGCATTAGGGTAATATAAGAAGTCTAAAATGTCCCACGTATGCCACAGTGCCTCATGAATAAAATATTATTAATTTTTAGAGGAAAAAATAGACTTATAAGTTAATTGCTATTTAATATAATTTGGTTTTCTAAGAAAATCTATCAAACAGTTTAAGTACTCTTTATTTCTAAGAAATATAAATGTAGTCTTTATTAAAATTCAAAGAAAAACATTTTACTCTTTTATGAAAGTGGCTTGATGCAGCAGAAAAAGAATAATAAGCTTTTCAAAAGTATGTATATTTTTGGATGAGCCTATATTTCCCTGTCTAAAATTCATCTTCATCTTTGCTATTTCCTAAGACTTAAAGTAAATAAATTAAAAATATCCCATGAAAAGCATTTTGTAAAATGCAGATGAATCTAACATTGGAGAAAATAATTTTTAAAATGGAAAGTATCTTAGACACTATATTTCCACAAATTTTTGAAAATAAAAAGCATTGGGATTTATTGTTTGCATTAAGAGAAAAGGCATACCATTTTCAGCTCACTCTTTTTCTTCCATTTGGAACTTGGAAAGTAAGGCTGGCACATTAGCAAATATCTTGGATCATAAGGACAAGGGTTATACCAAAGAATAGTAGAACAGGAACTGGAAGATGTCTCAGTCCCGGAAAACCTGGACTTTTAAGCCACTGTAATGTTGCATTTCTCGGTTATGCAGCCAAATCTCAGGTCGACTTTTAGGTTGCCTATTTTCAAATCATATTTTACAAAGCGAAATTCTCAACTAGTCAATAATGTCAATTACTTACAGCCTTCTTCATTTCTTGTCTTTAAATATAATTACCATGTTTCATCACCCCGAGTATACATGGTTATTAAAATTCAGTCATTACTGTCTATAGTAATACAATAAGCAGAATTGGTGTCGTTTTGCCTTACCAAATGTATTATTTGCCTATGTTTCTATCTCATTAATGTGACATATTATTTAGTGAAAAAATTAATCCATATATATCTGTTGCATCATTTTATTTCATTCATTTTGGCAAATAGTATAAATCATGGCCAGGAACTAAAGCCAGTTATTAAAGATACAAAGATAAACAAGAAGTAAACAAAGCAGAAAAAAAAAAGCTGCTTCAAGAAACTTAGAGCAGAAGAGCTAGACACACAGCAGACACATGTTGTCTAATCTACCAACAACCATTCTCACTTGTCTCTTTCCCTGCCAACAGAGTCCCACATTCTTTTGGTACAGGTGGAATTACACTGATCTCAGGGAGGAAAGGCTGTTTATCTATCCTAGGAGGAGAATGATGTTTGGTCTATGTCAGTCATAGTAATTTCATCATCTGGACAATTAGAGGCCTAGGTGTGGGCATCTGATCCAGCTTCAGCTAAGGAGATACAAGTGGAAATCTATGGTGTTATTCTCCTGCCCTTCTGACCGGAACATTGATGTGATGCTGTCGCTGCAGCAGCTGTCTTGCATCCCCGAAGGAAAGGCCAAGAAAACTGCAGAGATGCTGCAATTCTAACACGATTGTTGCACCATCTTCAGGCATCTTGTTATAAGAAAAAAAAAGAAGTCTGTTTTAGTTACTGATTTTGTTATTTGCACTTGACTTCATTTCTAATAGACACAAATAAATGTATGAAACAATATGCAATAGCTGCTATAATAGAGAATGAACACATATTTGGAGGAACAGAAAGAAAAATGTGCCTATGATTTAGGTGGCCAAGAAGGCTGTATAAAAAAAAGGTGAGGTTGGAACTTTGAGAGGGAAATTATTTTTCTGTGCCTAAAGTATAATGGCACATAAAAAGGAGTAGTGGAACATGAGAATGAACAGACAGGCGAGACAGAATGATGGAAAGTCATGCAGATCATTGTAAGAACTGTGAATTTTACTTTATAGGGGATGGGGAGTCTCTGAAACATTTTCAACATGCTAACGATATTTTAAAATCACACAGAAATCCCATTTTGTGATTTACTAATATCATCCTGACACTATTTTGAAAAGGCCTCTGGGGGACAGGGTAGCAAAACATGTATAAGTAGATGAGAAAGACAAGGGGCTGAACTAATTAACTGGCAGCAAGGGAGAGGTAGAACTTAAGATTTGTAGACTTCTGCCTGACTGAATAACTTAGCCCCATTCATTGAGAGAGAGAATTCAGTAGGAGCTCCAGGTCTGGGATAAAGCGATAAAGCTCTATTAAAAGATATTGAATGCAAAATGTCAGTGCGACATGTAGGTGGAGATTCCTAAAATTAAAATACAGAGGTCTGGATAAGCATTTCATACACAATTTTGAGCAACACCAATGTCTGAGGGATAAGTACAGGAAAGAAAAAGGAGACTGAAAGACAACTAAGCACAGAGATACAATAAATAAAAATAATAGAGAAAATAATATGTTAAATGTCAAAGGAGAACGTTCTCAAGCAGGTTAAATATTTCAGACAGGCCAAGTAAAATTAAGACTGAAGTATCCATCCTGCATTTGAGGATTAAGAAGCAGGTTGTTAATTAGCAAAATTAGTAAAACCTCCACTAGTCAATGATCGGTCCTCATTTTACTTGCTACTTTAGCAGCAGTAGCTGCCACGTTGGATCACAGTTGAATCCACCCTCCTGAAACATCTCTTTCACTTACTTTTTAGAAAAGTGTTTTCTTTTGATTCCCCTACTACTTCAGTGCCTTCTCCTCATTGTTTTTTTTAAATCTTTTTGTTTTGATTCCTCATCATCTCCCTGAACTTCAAACTTTAGAACGTCCTAGGGATCAGTCCTTGGATTTCTTCTCCACACCTGTTCTCTCGGTGATCCCATCCAGTTTTAGAAATTTAAATACCATATACATTTACCCCCAAGTTTTTATCTTGAGTCTAATTCATATTTATAATTTCCTGCTTAACATCCCCACATGGATTTTAAATAGAATCTCAAATTTAAGTTATTAAAAAAAACTTATGATGTTCCCCACAAAATATGCTCCTACTTGTTTTTTTCTAATTCAGTAAAGGGCCACCAATCTGACTATAGTAAATAGCTACTGATGACTGCTGCTATGGTTTGACTGCATCCCCTACATTTCATGTGTTGGAAACTTAATCCCCAATGTGGCAGCATTGAAACGTGGGGCCTTTAAAATTGATTAGATCATGAGGGTTCTGCCCTTGTGAACAAATTAATCCATTCATGGATTAATGAATTAGTGGCTCAATGGATTAGCAGGTTATCATGGGAGGGGAAGTGGTGGCATTATAAGAGTAGGAAGAGACCTCAACAAGCATGCTAAGCATGTTAGCATGCTCACCCCCCTCGCCTTGTGATTACCTGTACTGCCTTTGGACTCTTCAGAGTCCCAACCAGCAGGAAGGCTCTTAGGCTTTTACCAGATGTGGCCTCTTGACCTTGGACTTCTTAGCCTCCGTAATGGTAAGAAATAAACTTATTTTCTTTACAAGTTACCCAGTTTCAGGTATTCTTTTGTAAGCACCAGAAAATGTATGAAGACAACATATGTATGTAGGTATAAAGAATAACTGATGTTTCCTTAATTTGATTCAATATGAATCACCTTCTGGTGATAGAGACATTCCATTTGAGATATGTATGAGTGTGTATGTGTATGTTGACATTTTAGTAAAGACTATGTGTAAATTTTTAAAAGCATTAAGAAATAGAGACTATTTGCAGTACTGCTAATAAAAACTGGGTTTTATTTTTTCAATTCTAATACATTTCTTATTAGTTTACATTTCATTACTTACTGATTAAACAGCCCCATGACGAAAGGAAATCAGAACGTCCAAAAGATATCTCCACTTCCATGTTTACTGCAGCACTGCAGCACTATAGCCAAAATGTAGGATCAAACTTAAAGTCCATCAGCAGATGAATGGATAAAGAAAATGTGGTATATATACACAATGAAATACCATTGAGCCATAAAAAAATAAAATGCTGCCATTCATGGCAACATAGATAAGCCTGGAAGACATGTTAAGTGAAATAAGCCAAGAACAGAAAGGTAAATACTGTATGTTCTCACTCTTATGCAGAAGCTAAAAAAGTTGGTATCATACAACTAAAGAGTAGAATGCTGCTTATGAGAAGCCACAAAGGGTACAGGGTAGGGGAGATAAGAAAAGATGGATTAAATAATACAAAATTACAGCTATATAGAAGGAATAAGTTCTAGTGTTCTAAGCACTATAGGAAGACTATAGTTAACGATAATTTATTATATATTTTCAAATAGCCAGAGAGAGGAGTTTGAATGCTCCCAATACAAGAAATGATAAATATTTGAGGTAACAGATATACTATCCTGATTTGATTACTCTATATTGCATGTATCATAAATATGTGCCCCATAAATACATATAACTGTATTTTAATGAACAAAATAAATTAATTTAAAAATGACAAAAAGCCCATGACAAAGATCAAAATATGAGTAGAATTGGAGAGATAAGCAGCAAAATATAATTTTAATTGAAAATTATTATAGTTTTATATTCCAGTTGAAGAATTTTGTTCCCACAAGTTTCAAGATTCAAAGTTCTATTTTGTTTGTAGGTTCAATATGCCTGAGTCATCTGTGCTATAGAGGCATACAAGTGTTTCAGGTTAAAATAGCATTTCTAGCAGATCCTGACAGAATCTCTTCCAACTTTCCACTTAAACACCATAATGAAGATTTGTTGTTTGCCTCCCCACCACCTCCATTCCCTTCTTTGTGCAATCATTACATTTGTATTTGATGATCCTCTCCTCTGCTTCAGTCCCGGTTTAGGTAAAATTCCAGTCCCTGAACTAGAGCAGGTGATTCCAGTTTATACTCATCACTTCCCTAGCCATTTTAATGGTTCAGTGATGGGAAAAAAATTCAAATGTGTTCATTTATTTATTTATTTATTATAAATGTTCAAACAGATTTATTTATAATAGTCAAAAACTAAAAACAACCCACTATCCATTAGTAGGCAAAGGTATTTAAAAAATGTGTCCATATAATGGAATATTCTGCAGCAATAAGAAGGAATGAACTAGTGATACATGCAACAAATGCATAAATATCAAGATAATTATACTGAGTAGAATAATATAGACAAAAAGAGTGCACAATGTATCATTCTATTTATACAAAGTTCTAGAAAATGCAAACTAATATTTAGTGACAGAAAGCAATCAGTGGTTGCCTGGGTCAAATGTGTTTAATCTTGAAATTTAGGACTTTTATGGGCACTACTAGAAAAAGAAGCTTTCTCTTCTGTGGACTAAACCACAGGTAGTGTGAAATCAGAGATAATATAAGTTATTTTACTATCATGAGGAGATATGTAGAATTGCTTGAGGCTACTACCTGTAGCTTGAAAAAAGCCAGCACAGTAGAGAGGGGCTGAGTCACAATGACATCAATTTAACACTGAAGCTAGTTATGAATGATACATACAATCATCCAACTCTATCCTTAGATTTTTTTTAAGTTACATGAGCTAGTAAAATGAGTGTATTTTCTGTTGCCTACAACTGAAAGAACCCTAATTGGCACTTATCACAGGAAAAATACACCAAAAAACTCATAGTCACATATAAAATAAGGTCTCAGCATCAACGACATTTTAATCTGGGAGGAATTTCCTCTAAACACTAAGGTACTATAATTGGTGTCATAGGTACTACGTGAAAGGAACTACAGAGTGCCATAGATGGACCATCCACAATGCTGCTAGAAATTTGAGAAGCCTTTCTCCCAGGACGTATGTATAAATGTACATTGTCATTGCCTTATTAAATGTCCCCAATTTAGAAAAACAAGATCAATGTCAACCAGAAAGTAACAGAGCTATTAAACCATGCATGGCCTGGGAGCTGTAGTACTGTCTTTCTCATTTCCATCATGTACCTTTTCTATCCTTCTTCACTCAGTCCATGACCCCCGCCCTTATATTTACTCAGTGACTACAGCTCTTAGTGAAAAAAAAAAAAAAATTGGGAGAAAAAGTGAGATAAGACAGTAGTACTATACTCTAAGGAAGTGTAGCTCTTTAGCAATATATTATAGGTGGAAGCAAAAAGGTATTTTTATTTTTTTCATGTATTTCCCCATTGATTGAGTCAATGCAGAGGGGAGAAAGTTCCATCTCAGGAAAAAAGAATCTAATACATATAGGTATATTATATTATATACCTATAATACATATAGGTATAGGTATTTTTATTTTTTTCATGTATTTCCCCATTGATTGAGTCAATGTAGAGGGGAGAAAGTTCCATCTCAGGAAAAAAGAATCTAATACATAATAGAAAGTCTGCTAGACAATGCCTATTAGATTAGGATATTGACATAGATTTCTATCCATGTTGATATAAGAAGGAGATTTGACATTGATCAAATAGTGATATAATTGATCCAGTATCCAAGAAGAAAGAGTTTGGGGCCTGCAGAAACCTACACATTCTGTGTTTTGGTAATCAATAGCCTATATGGGCCGCCTCTCATTCAGGAGTAGGAATGAACATACTATCAGCTAAGATAAAGAGGCTGCAGGATGAGATGGCTAAAATAATGATTATGAAAAAAACAAAAGACAACAGCAGAATAAAAATCCACATTAAAGAGCAATAAAGAGCCAAACTGAAATTGCAAAAAAAAAATCATATCAATGATTCAGAGAACAAAGTGAAAAAACTCTTCCAAAACACTGGAAAATAAGAGATTTTTTAAAATTTAGAGAAATTGAAAGATACAGTATACAAGGAATGAAACCTCAAACTAAAATATTAAAAATATTTTTAGAAAAAGCTAAAGCACAAGTAAAACTACAGAAACAAAAACAACAATCTGAGATGCAGCCAAAAAAAAAAAAAAAAACCAACAACAACAACTCATTTACTGGGTTTAAAAAAAGACTCTAAATAGGCAGATCAAAAGTGCTTTTGTTTTAAGCAATATACGTATTTTGCTTAAATATATACATACAGATACACATATTTTGCTTACATGTATATATGTGTGTGTGCATATATATATATATGTAAGCATACAGTTAACTATCCATACCTAGGTATATTAAGGCAAATTCAAGGCTAATTTATTTCTTTACACTCTAATGAGCAACTAAGAAGTATTTTGTAAAAATATTATGTACAAGTGGAAAAAAACAGATTGGCATCATTTTTCACCACTGCACAAAATTCCCAAATTCGGTGATATAATAACTTTATTAAACTGAAGAACTATTGTGATCTCATTTTTTTTTCCTTTTTTGAGCCAGGGTCTCGCTGCAACACTCAGGCTGGGGTGCAGTGTCCTGATCATAGCACACTCAAGCCTCAAACTCCTGAGCTCAAGTGATCTTCTTGCCTCAGCCTCCCAAACTGAGACTACAGCACACACTAACACTCCTGGCTAATTTCTTTTTCTTTTTCTTTTTTGTAGACATAGGGCATCACTATGTTGCCCAAGCTGATCTTGAACTATCCTCAAGTGACCCTCCTGCCTCAGCCTCCCAAAATGCTGATCTCACTCCTCTATAATTTGCCAAAGTATCATACATGTGTGAAGGGAAAACGAACAGAAAGACATTCTCATACTGGAAAGATTTAGAAGGCAATTTACACATGTATTCTTCTTAAAAAATTACTTGAATAAAATTACAGTCTTTTTAAAAATGAATCAAAACAAAGAGCTCAAATATGGAAGTTAATGTAATTTTTAAAATGTATTAAGCAAAGAAAATGGAATATGGTTATGAAAATGGAAATGACAAAGTAATGATTGAAAGAGAAGACAGATAACCTAAAATGTTCATTATCAAAACTTTAAAATCTTATATTGTTTTCCTAGGTACTAGAGCTTAGGAGAAGAATAGAAGAAAACAAAGATATGGTAAATTTCTCATTTAACAAAGGTAATCAGTAGAAACAATTTGTTTCCTGATATTTAGGGAAAAATCGACTCACAATATTAGAAATTGACTCAGTCATCTTATAATTAAAAAAGCATGAAATTACAAAAATTATGAAACAAAATCTTGAATTTTTTTTGTTAAAAGATATCATAAGATTGAAAGAAAAAACTGGAAAAAATATCAACATATACATAAAACATCTTAATATGAAAAGAGTAGTTATAAATTAATCATTTGATAAATATGTAGTTAATTTAAAAGGCATGTCAGACTTATGTTTCTGCATTTAAAAATTAATATATACCTATATACACATACACATTAAAAACTAAAAGGATATACAGCTCAAGGTAAATATTTAGCTATTTCTAGATGGTAAAATTTGGGGAAGTTTATTATTCCATTGACTTTTTAAACTTTCAGTAATCACTGCACAATTTACTCATCCACTCAATAAATATTTATTGAGCAATAACTATGTGCTAGGCAAGAAGAGCAAAAAAAAAAAAAAAAAAAGCATTAAAAAAAATCCCGCATGCTCAGAGCTTTTATTCTTGCAGCAGGGAATCACAAAATTAGCACACGGGCTCGTGTATTTAATCCCAGTGCTTGGGGAGGATAAGGTTGGAGAATCACTTGAGGCCAGGAGTTCAAGCCCAGCCTGGGCAACACAGCAAGACCCTATATCTACAAAAATACAAAAATTAGCCAGGTGTGGTGCATGCACCTCTAGTCGCAGCTACTCACGAGGCTGAGGTGTGAGGACCACGTGAACCCAGGAAATCGAGGCTGCAGTGAGCTATGATTATGCCACTGCACTCTAGCCTGGATGACAAAGTGAGACTCTGTCTTTTTTTAAAAAAAGGAAATTAGCAGAACAAATAAGTAAATTATATATATAAATATATATGTATATGTGTAGTATATATCACAATTATCTTGAGTTATATATATCTCTCAAGATAATCTGTGGAATAGAGAAAAATAAAAATAATGGAGGGAAAAGGGACAAGGAGTTCTGGTGACAGAGCTCACATTGTAATTTTTTTAAAAGATGGCACAGGATGGATTAAAGACTTACATGTTAGACCTAAAACCATAAAAACCCTAGAAGAAAACCTAGGCAATACCATTCAGGACATAGGCATGGGCAAGGACTTCATGTCTAAAATACCAAAAGCAATGGCAACAAAAGCCAAAATTTACAAATGGGATCTAATTAAATTCAAGAGCTTCTGCACAGCAAAAGAAACTACCATCAGAGTGAACAGGCAACCTACAAAATGGGAGAAAATTTTTGCAACCTACTCATCTGACAAAGGGCGAATATCCAGAATCTACAAAGAACTCAAACAAATTTACAAGAAAAAAAGAACCCCATCAAAAAGTGGGTGAAGGATATGAACAGACACTTCTCAAAAGAAGACATTTATGCAGCCAAAAAACACATGAAAAAATGCTCATCATCACTGGCCATCAGAGAAATGCAAATCAAAACCACAATGAGATACCATCTCACACCAGTTAGAATGACAATCATTAAAAAGTCAGGAAACAACAGGTGCTGGAGAGGATGTGGAGAAATAGGAACACTTTTACACTGTTGGTGGGACTGTAAACTAGTTCAACCATTGTGGAAGTCAGTGTGGCGATTCCTCAGGGATCTAGAACTAGAAATACCATTTGACCCAGCCATCCCATTACTGGGTATATACCCAAAGGATTATAAATCATGCTGCTATAAAGACACATGCACACGTATGTTTACTGCGGCACTATTCACAATAGCAAAGACTTGGAACCAATCCAAATGTCCAACAATGATAGACTGGATTAAGAAAATGTGGCACATATACACCATGGAATACTAGGCAGCCATAAAAAATGAAGAGTTCATGTCCTTTGTAGGGACATGGATGAAACTGGAAACGATCATTCTCAGCAAACTATCGCAAGGACAAAAAACCAAACACCGCATGTTCTCACTCATAGGTGGGAATTGAACAATGAGAACACATGGACACAGTAAGGGGAACATCACACTCTGGGGACTGTTGTAGGGTGGGAGAAGAGGGGAGGGAAAGCATTAGGAGATATACCTAATGCTAAATGACAAGTTAATGGGTGCAGCACACCAACATGGCACATGTATACATACGTAACAAACCTGCACATTGTGCACATGTACCCTAAAACTTAAAGTATAATAATAATAAAATAAAAAATAAAAAAAAGATGGCACAGGAAGTCCTCATAGGTGATACTGAACAGACATTTGAAGGAAAGCAAAATATAAGACATCTGGTGAAAAAATCTTGCTAAAAAGAGGGAGCACAAAAATAAAGACTCAGAGATGAGTTTCTGGGAATGTCTGAGAAATAGTAAGAAAAATCAATAAAAGTACCTTAAAATGTCTATTAAAAGGTCAGTGTTTTATACCAGGATGCAGAGATTCAAGATAGTTTTGTGAAACTCACTTTTATACTCTTCTGAATTGTGTAATTTTTCTGTAATGGAAATGTATTGCCTTTATTACTAAAAAATAAAACCCTAAAAACACGTTGTTGAAATGTCAGTGTTTAAAGTGTAAAACTATGCAAAAAATACGTCTTCTCATATAATCCATAGGTGCTTGCTCTCTGGAAAACATCTGGAAAATGCAGAAAACTGAAAGGAATTTTTAAAAAATCATCCATTGGCCCACTAACTTGAGCTCTTCTTGTATCCATAATTCTAAAAGAGCATTATTCTCATTGTGATAGATAGCATCACACATTATCAAGAATAAATAGGATTTCAAAAATCTCTTAATCAGTGTATCTCAAAGTGTGGTTCTCAAGTATTTCGCATCAGAATTAACTTAGATACTTGCTAAAAATGCAGACTTGTGAATCACATCCCAACTCCAACAAATGAGAACCTTGGAGTGGAGCTTTTCAATATCACTCTCAGACAATTTAAATGCACAGCAAGCCTTAAGAACTACTTGCCTAGTTCAATGTCTATAAAGATGAGTTGGAAGAAAAACTGCCTCTGGTATCTTCTGCTGTCTGAGATTAATCTCTGAAATGTCTAGTTTACCTTTCACATGCTTGAGTTTACCTGAGCATTTCTGAGTTTACCTTTTACATGCTTGGCAGGCAGTGTTATCTAAGCATTCCCAATATATGTCAAATCATGATGTTCTTAAAAGCTTAGAAGACAAAATAGGTCACAAGTACAGTATTAGCCTACATTAAAATCCTGGATTAGGTAGCAAGTAGAGAAGAATAAGGTCATTATGGCAGTTCTACTTTGGACTCACGAAATGATCACTTATACCAGTATGAATTCCATCTTGGTCAACAAAACACAGGAGTTATATCTAAGACCAAACACTGAACATCCAAAGAGCAAGACACCGATTCAAAGATACGGAAAGATGAATGGAGTTACCTTTATTATCTATTTACATATATTTTTATACTTTCCTCCATTTTAGCCATGAAAATGAAAATTATATGGATTTGAATCCTGGAACTAGACTTACCCAGATGCTTAGAGGATTACAGAACGTTTTGTGCTGCAACATGGAAATAATTTTTGATTTGATCAAAGAAGTAATCCACATCTACTTCAACAAGCTCATTCATATACTTTCAATGTGACCATTCTGAGAGAGGTATCCAAAGAATAACAGAAAAGGGAGAGGCCGGGTGTGGTGGCTCACGCCTATAATTCCAGCACTTTGAGAGGCCAAGGTGGGCCGAGGTCAGGAGTTTGAGACCAGCCTGACCAACATGGTGAAACCCCGTCTCTACTAAAAATAGAAAAGTTAGCTGGGCGTAATTGCCTGCGCCTGTAATCCCAGGTACTCAGGAGGCTGAGGCAGGAGAATTGCTTGAATCCGGGAGCTGGAGGTTGCAGTGAGCCTAGATCGTGTCACTGCACTCCAGCCTGGGCGACAGAGTGAGACTCTGTCTCAAAAAAAAAAAAAGAGAGAGAAAAGAAAAAAGGGATAAATCACATATTTTCAATTATAAACTAAGAATTTTTGAAGTAAATATTCCATTGCGAGAACACTATGAAAGGAAATAAGTAAATATTTGTCATAAAAAGATACAAGATTATTTCTTCAACAGGGTGTGGCAAAAAGTATACCCCTATTTTTATAAATAGAATCACTGCTCATTTAAAAAAAAAAAAAGACTTGAGGAACTCTGCCATAAATTGCTATGTAAACCCCAGGACCCTCGCTCCCCTTCTAATTAACCTGGTTTGTGAGTTGGGTTTTGTATGTGAGTTTTTGAAGCAGGATGAGCCTTCATGCTTATCTGTCTATCAAACTTAGGATTCCCCATTGGGCAGAAAGTCACTTAATGCTGGCATATTCATGTTCTGGGAAAACGTGTGAAAAATTATTTTGGCAAGTCAGTTTGGGAAAACCAGCAAAGAAAATCAAATGGATGCTTAGAAGCTTGAATATTAAAAAACAAAAACAAAAACAAAAACAGGGCCAGGCACAGAGGCTCATGCATCCCAGGACTTTGGCAGGCCAAGTTGGGTGGATCGCTTGAGCCCAGGAGTTCCAGATCAGCCTGGGCAACATAGTGAGCTGTCTTCTCTACGAAAAGTAAAAAAAAAAAAAAAAAAAAAATTAGCCAAGAGTGGTGGTGCGTGCCTGTAGTCCCAGCTACTCAGAAGGCTGATATGG
This sequence comes from Pan paniscus, assembly GCF_029289425.2. Classification (NCBI taxonomy): domain Eukaryota; kingdom Metazoa; phylum Chordata; class Mammalia; order Primates; family Hominidae; genus Pan; species Pan paniscus. The sequence goes on along the minus strand of NC_073252.2, from coordinate 173,787,267 downwards.
GGGGATTGATTGAGCCTGGGAGTTCAAGGTTGCAGTGAGCCATGATCACACCAATGCACTCCAGCAGGAGACCCTGTCTCAGAAGAAAAAAAGAAAAGAAAAAAGAAGTGGAAAAAAAGGGAAAAAAGGATCTACATAAACTAACTAAACTCGAAACTTTCTTCAATATATGCATTCAATATATTGACAGAGGCCTGAAATAAGTCTGATTTTAATTTGCTAAGTAAAGGGCTATATTACCTAAGGTAGGGCCCAGGCACAGATCTGATAGGTTGGTAATCTACATATTAGTCTGCCTAAGTAAAATATTACGCTCTGAGCCAACATAAAATTCCCCCTAAACATGAGCTAATGAATTAATTTTGAAGGTGAGACATTATGCCCAAAAAGCTACTATTGATATATAAATGTTAATGAAATGTATCCACTATTATATTTTCAGGAATAAATTCATTTATATTTAGTAGTTCATGGTACTCCCAAGTAAAGCTTCAGAAGTAGAATAGTACACGAACATTACTAGCTCAAGAGGCGATCAAGTTGCCAAGAGACTTGGTCGCCTGTTGAGCTCATAATGTTCATGTCCCATTCACCTGCATGGCATAAAGTACTCAGTATCAGTACTTCTCAAACTCCACAATGCATAAGAATCACTTGAGGCTTGTTAAAACACAGATTCCTGAGCCCCTCCCTCAGAAATTCTGATTTGGTAGGCACCTGGCCTAAAAATATGCATATCTAACAAAGTCCCAAGAGATGCTGATGCTGCTAGTCTAAGGTACACTTTAAGTAACAGTGCTATAAGTAGCATCTAGTACCAAAGTGGGAGAAAGCCTAAGAAATAAACGTATTCAACCTTATAGTTGTACCTAAGGGTAACCATAATCTAGGCTTCAGATATAACTTCCAAAAGCATCTTATTTCTAATAATCTTAACATTTAATTTTAGGTGTGATGGCTACTTACGTACCACGGAGTGCATTGGGATAAGAAATTTCTAAGGTAACCAGATCTCAAATCAGAAATGACTTTGCAGTAAATCTTGTATTAATAAGCAAACCAATAAATTATATAAGTATTGGGAAAATAATTTTTACTAGTATTTTAAGTAAACTTTCTATATGATGAGACCAAAACACATGCATATTGTTTATTAACTACAACAATTATTTTAACAACACGAAAATGATTTAGACTTTAATTATTTAAACTTTTAACTTCGTCACTTGAAGAAATACAAGAGAAAACCATGTTGGTGATACATTCTGTAGCTCTTTAGAGAGGGAGCACAAGGCTGAGTGTCACAGCCCGAGGTTCTAAGCCAGCTTTTCCCTTATTAATTTTGAGAACATAATTTTTATGCATTTAGTGTCCTCATTAACAAAATAACAGTATTAGAGTAACTGGTCTTAAGGATCCTTCTATCATAAATTCCAAAATGACCCCTTCAAACCTGTTTACCTTAAAAATTAAATGTTGCATAACTCTTTTCATTAAAAGTCATCCATAATGTTTTATCTTAAAGAATCAAACTTAATTAAATGTTAGCTATTTCTTATTAACCAACTATTCATTTTTTTGAGACTCCATGTGGAGCTGTTTGTATTGTAATGAAGGGTTTTTTTAATAGCACATTAAACACGAGTGCTTTGTGTAATAAAAATTATTTTCTACTTTCCGATTTGAAAGTAAGTTTTCTGTGTGCGTGATATGAAATTGAAATTACTATACATCATTGTAAATGAGTCTGCCTGGGATACTGGTACGTGCTTACAACTAAAAAAAAAATGGGAAGAATCTGGAAGAAGAAAACAATAAACCTAAGCATAAGAAAAATTGTTTAAGGACCTCAATCTTGAGTTCTCCATCTCAGAACATTTGAATATACAAAACAAGTATTGACTGTTATAACATCTTCACTGACACATGGAAATTTATTTCTTACACTTTTGCTACAATTTATCTGAACATGACAATTATCAATCATCCTTATCATAGCAAATAACATTGTTAAATTACCTCCTGTATTATCTTAATTATAGATTTATATTACTGTCTATTTCTACAGTACATTTTTTAAATTAGAATGTAGAATTACAGAATTTTATAAGACAGCTTACTGAACAATACTTTGTAAGTACATTTAACATAATAAAAAGTAAGACTTTTATCAATATATATATAAATTATTTTCCTCAAGTAGCTGATAATGTGACATCTGGAAGGCAGGTGCCAGCTGTGGCTCCAATATCAAGTTCTTTTTTTTTCTTACAAAATCTAGCCTATTTGAAATGTTTGACTAGTCACTGAAATTATACCTGTCTAGTCACTGAAATCAGATGAAAACAACCTGAACTCTGTCTTCTAATGTGACAGCCCATGCTTTAAGCATGGGAACTTTTCAAATCTTTCTAATTAATCGTGATGGGAATTTTTCTTTTACTATACAAAGCTGATCATTTAATATTATTTCTACTAATTTTTATTACCAAAGTTGCAAGTCCTTCGTGAACATTTTAAGTAAACTCAAATAAGAAAAATGTTTTTCTCTAGGTTTTGTTTCCTTATAGAGTAGATCTTTGGGAGAATTTCTAAAATTCTCTTCAGGTATCCGTATCTAATTTCTTGCTCACAAATTTCAAGGAATAGTCTTATCAACAATGAAAGAATAATCACGATACTATTTTAACAGGATAAAGCACAGTCTTGGGTATCAAAAAGTACCAACCAAATCTTGAGTTTCATATGTTTCTGATACAAAAGAAAAGGAGCATGAATTAATAAAAAATTCCTTCCAATATCCTCCTTTTTTTCTTTTTCTTTTCTTTAAATTTTTTTGACGTTGTCTTGCTCTGTCGCCCAGGCTGGTGTGCAGTGGCGCAATCTCGGCTCACTGCAACCTCCGGGCCTCCTGGGTTCAAGAGATTCTCATGCCTCAGCCTCCCAAGTAGCTGGGATTACAGACATGCACCACCACGCCCAGCTAATTTTTGTATTTTTAGTACACATGGGGTTTCACCATGTTGGCCAGACTGGTCTCAAACTCCTGACCTCAGGTGATCCGCTTGCCTCAGCCTCCCAAAGTGCCGAGATTACAGGTATGAGCCACCGCATGCAGCCTATCCTCATATGATTTCTATAAATTAATATAATTTCGATGAAATCTCTGTTCCTTAAGACACACTAGAAGATACATGACTTCGCTTTAATATTTCCATCTGTTCAATGGAACAGGTATACAAAATGTAAAATGAGATAATTCAGCAGTTGTCACAAGTAGCAATGATGCTTCCATATACATAATTATCATGAATAGCTGGGTAAACTCTTAAGTATTCAGTATTACAATTCAGTAATCTGATAAAGTGTAACCTTTCTTGCATATGTTAGATTTCAAATAAATTCTGGAATATAGGATGAAAATATGAATCCTTCAAAACTGTTAGAATTACATTTTAGTCGTCATTAAAGTATGTAGGCAACAAAATCAGGTACTCTGGAGAATTTACACATTTCATTAATAGTGACAACCTAATCATTCATGTTGGACTTCTAGTATCCATCAGGGTAAAACCATAAAACAAACAAACAGAAACCTGTTCTTAAACTTCTCCAAGTAATTAAAAAACTGCCACTGGCCCTGTCCCTCCTTTCCCAGACTAAAGGATACAAGATAGAGTCTGTAGAAAACAGCAACAATAAAAGCAATCTAGCCCTAGTCTCCCCTCTACTGGGAGCATTGTTTTTCTGGCCTAAATTAATTCATGGCTTTCTAATCTATGGAATTATTATGTGACTAATGGGTAACTTAAAAATATTTAGAACACCACTATTTATCATTAGAAATAAGAAGAATAAAGAATGTTAAAACTTTCAAGTAAGCATATTTAACGTCTTCTTCAGATGTCCACAGTTTTTTAAGCAGTTCTATTAATATCAACACAAGAGAAAGTCAGAACAATGTAAACAATAACATTCAACTAGTTATTTTTACATAATTAAGTTTGTGGAACTCAAGAGCTTTACTTTCCGTATATGCCCTTTGAAATAAGTCATTGCTTTAAAACTTCCCAGGAACTCTAAAGCTACCATTTGTAACATTAATCTCCAAACAATCCCGTAAAGGATGTTTCCCAAAATATTAAAGAATTGGCAACTTTTCAAAAGCACTTAATAACTATATTTAATTTTAGATCATAGGAGGGGAAAGGTTCTCAGACCACCTATCTCAGATGTCTGCCTTCAAAACAGTTAGATATAACTATATCCATTTTCTTGAACACTTAGGCCAGTGAGGCAGAATCTCAAAAGGATGTAAGAGTGCTTTCTCCATAGAGTTTGTATCACCACCCGCCCAGCATCAGCTCCTGGCAAGCAGGATAATGATAAGGCATAAATCTACAAATAAATTAATGCTTAAACTCTTGTGGAGTTCAAATTTATAAATTCTCATAAATTCATTGTCATTTATTTTCTAATTTTTACAACGCGGAAATGTTATTAGAGTGCTAAGAACGGCAACTATAATCTCACATTGTTGGGCTTTGGCCGTTTCGTATCCTTTTATAACGAACTTGTGTTTTTTTGATAGTTTTCTCTAAAGGGTGTTTATGAAACATTCAGAAATGTAGTATCTCTCTTCAAACCCTTGTTAAATATATATAGTATATATATGTATATATTAATATGCAAAATAATTTATTTTTGATGCATGGTCGGACTTTTCATTACTTTTCATTCAAATCAATTGCTTTTAATTAATATATTTAAAAAGTCTCCTTAAATTGTTTGTTCCTTTCAATCTTTGCAAGCAAAACAAGTCTGATTTTGGAGAGGGGAGGACAGCAAAGATTCTATTTTACGATCTACTTAATACATAGTATACCTGTCTTACATCCAAAACAGTCTTTTTTCTGGAACGCATTTCCTTTTTACTCAAACCTTTCTTAGTACAACCCTACTAATAAGACCATCTTCAAAGGGGTAAATGATCTACACAGAAGTGTCTGGCCGGCGGAGGGATGAGAACAGCAACCTAGGCTCTAGACACATACTTAATAGCCATAAAAATAAAACAATGTCCCTCGAAATGTCCACAGTTTACACTGCAATGGTAGTTTAGATACATAAATATTCGCTGCTTGCTGTGCCTTGTAAGAATCAGGTGTGTGGCTCTAAAACTCAGGTGATTATCTCATCAGGCACCATGGTGTGCAAAGCCCTGCAGGACGTACATCACCCTGGTCCGCGATCACAGGGAGGTCAGAGCCCCTCTCGCATGACGCCGCGACAGTTCCAGCATCACCCACATCAATCCTGAGCTTGCCTTGGTATCTCTGCGGCCCCACCAGCTTCTTACCTGGAGGAGGAGGCGGCTGCAGCGGCGGACAGCGGAAGGTGCTGAAGCCGGCGGGCGCAGCTGCGATGCGAGCACCACCAACGCGCGGACCCGTCCCGCCCTCCCCGCCTGCTCGCCCAGGGCGCCCGGGGGCGGGGCGGCCGGGCCCGCGGGCTCCGAGGGGCGGGAAGCGGGCTCCGCAAGCCCCAGCGCGGAGCCACGATGGAAGGCGCCGCGAGCCCGCTCTCCAGGGTCTGCCCTGAGGCCCACGTGACAGCTACACAGGTCGCTGATTGGAGCGCCCGGGAGGGGGAGGCGGAAGTGGCTCGTGACCCCTGGAGACTAGGCTGAGGGAGAAGTGGTTACCTGGCAACAGAGAAAGTGTGCTGAAGGCGCAGCTCCTCCGTACTGGAGCGAGGCTTTGGGCAGAGGGTTTGCACTGAGGCTGAACGTGGAGGAAAACGGTGAACCACCAGCATTCTCACCACCTAACACATTTTATAGCGAGTCTGCACTTTCTAGGAAAATGAGTCAAATATACAGTAAGTCAGTCATCCTGTCTCTTTCTTGAGGGACCTGGAGGAGGGAGTTGAACCATTGCCTGGAATGTGAGTGCAGAATGCTGTCTCGCCTGCACTTCATTATTGTCTAATTGGGCCCAAGAAGGTCTGTGGGAGAGCTCAATGGATAAGATTATTTGTTTATATTAATCGAGTTGTATGTGGTTAATGTATCTGCCTTCACAAAACTGACATTTTCCCTGTGGGATCTGGTTGAATGGAAATGCTGGATGTTGTCATTCCTACTGGATTCTTCACATCTCTGAAATATCTTCACTACCTGTGGCCTTTATCCAACACACTAGAGAGAATAAGCCTCCATGTACACGAAACAAAGTGTATTTAATGACATCTATCGAGAATTAATTATATTCCACTCTAAATAGTTAATAAATGAATGGTCGACCTCAACCAGAGAAAGTCCCTGGGCCTAATTCTTACCCTCCTATGCAGTAGATTTTAATGCTCTTTTTTTCGAAAATATTCTCTGCAGAGACGAGCACCTACCACAGCACTCAATATTCTATATTGTAAATTAAAATTTACTTAAATGTTGGATTTCCATATAAAGAATAAACTTGTTAAAGCTAAAATCAGTTCTTACAACTCAGTCCCCTATATTCTAACAAAGTATCTGATGAATAGCAGGTCTTCAATAAATTCTTGATGGATAGATGGATAAAGAAAGAAAGAAATTAGCACATAATCTACCAGAGAAAGTATAAGGGCAATAACTAAATATAACTCAATGTGTTAAGTACTAAAATAGGGTTACATCAAAGTGCTATGAGATGATTTCAGATGAGGGAGGCAGAACTTTTTCTTCCAAGGTATTCAGGGAAGCTTTCAATATGATTAGTATTTGAGCAGGGACTTATAAATAGGGAGAATTTCACCTGATAAAAAGGGGAAAGTGTATACTATGCAGCAGGAGCAGCATTGCCAAAAGCATGAAGTGGGAAAAAATAAACAATTGATGTAAATAAATTTGATGTTTTTGCCTTCTCCGGAGTTGGGGATGTGAATCCGAAGATAAGAAGGAAGATGGAAATTGGCAAAAGACTGTACTAGAAAAATAAGAAAACTTGATTGGGAAAGATGCAGAATTCTATATATGGGTTAGGCTTTAACCTCTAAACCAAAGGAAGAGATTGAAGTTTATAAAATCAGTGCTTTTTCATCAAGAAAGACACCTTGGAAACATTGGAGATACATGGGATGCAGGAAGATGAAGAACATGGTCTGTTAGGAGAAAAATTCAGTAGTTCATGGGAAAAGATGCTGATGACCTGAGTTAAGACAATGAAAATAAGAATAGCGAAGAGGGAAAATCACAAGAAACATTTCTGTGAAAACAGACTATAGTTTTCGTTTATGACTGATATTTGCTAGGTATAGTGCTGAATAGTCAATGGTGTACATGAAGAGAAAATGTTGAAGATACAACGTCTAGCGTAGTCCATCGGTTGGACGGAAAAAATCTTTTATGTTTATTTTGCTCATAATGGCTCCAGCTCTCCAGTTAAGAAACATGAAACTGGCCGGGCGCGGTGTTTCACTCCTGTAATCCCAGCACTTTGGAAGGCCGAGGTGGGCGGATCACCTGAAGTCAGGAGTTTGAGGGCAGCGTGGTGGTGAAACCCCGTTCCTACTAAAATACAAAATGAGCTGGGCGTGGTGGCGGGCACCTGTAGTTCTAGGTCCTCGGCAGGCTGAGGCAGGAGAATGGCGTGAACCCGGAAGGCGGAGATTGCGCCACTGCACTATAGCCTGGGTGACAAGAGTGAGACTCCGGCTCAAAAAAAAAAAAAAAAAAAAAAGAAAGAAACATAAAATTGAATGAGACAACTGAAATTATCTAGTTGTGCACTCATAATTTAAAGATGAAGGTGTTTAAATCTCCGGTCATATTAGCAGCAGATTTTGATAGTGATCCCAGTCTCCCAGTTCAGTACTCTTATTCCTTTACCAGAATTTAGTTCATTCCTTTTGAACAGGAGATTTAAATAATCACAACTATAGTTAGATTAGATCTAGAGGAACAAAGTACCTAATTTATAAAACAAAGATCTCTTTACTCTGATTTTTTATTCTTTTATTCAACAAGTATTTAATGTCATACACTCACCTCACAAAGAAAAAATTGTCAGTCACTTAGGCTGACTGACATTTTCAGGGCAATCATTAGTTCTTAGCACTGAGTACCCGGAGTTCTTCATGATTAAATTTAAAAGCAGAGCGATTAGGGAAGCCAAATGACTCCAGTCAAATTCATCTTCAAGGATAGTTAGACATGTTCTATGAGTGCAATGGCTTTGAAAAGGAAGTTCAATGCAATTTAATGTGGCAAATGCCCTTTTAATATGTATTCTGGATGAGAAATCAACAAGAAAAAAACTTCTTAAACTAAAATTTTAGAAAAATTTAGCCAAAAAGACTTTAGATTCACCTAACTGAAAAGCCCTCTCACACTTTTTTAAATGTAAAAATGGTAAGAGAGCAGAAACAAGTATAACAGAAAAAAAAACTTAAACTAATGTGCAGTAAATAGTGAACTAAATACTTAAAAATGTACTTTATGTAAAAACACTTAAAAATTGAAATAGTTTTAAATAGATATATAATCTATTGCCACAATATTGATGATTAAGGTAGATATATTTAAATATATCAAAATATTATTATTTCTATTAAGAAATATATTAGAGGTTATTACTCTTTGGTCTTCTCAAGGTATAAAAATGGCTTAAATTAACCAATAATTTTTGCAGAAAATTGAGATTTTTTCTCTAGATCAATATTGATAGAATTCTTTTATTTTTTAATAATTGCAGAAAATTTGATATTTTTTCTCTAGATCAATATTGATAGAATTCTTTATTTATTATTATTATTATTATTTTGAGACAGAGTGTCACTCTGTTGCCCAGGCTAGAGTGTAGTGGCACGTTCTTGGCTTATCACAACCTCTGCCTCCAGGGTTCAAGTGATTCTCCTGTCTTAGCCTCCTGAGTAGCTAGGATTACAGGCGCGTGCCACCACGTCCAGCTAATTTTTTGTATTTTTAGTAGAGACAGGGTTTCGCTATGCTGGCCAGGCTGGTCTCGAAATCCTGACCTCAAGCAATCTGCCCGCCTCAGCCTCTGAAAGTGTTGGGATTACAGGCATGAGCCACTGTGCCCAGCAGGATCAATATTGATAGAATTCTTAAAATTGTTTTTAAATTGTAAAATATTTAAACAGGAAAGTACATACAATAATGCAATAAATATCTATAGTTAATAAATTTTGTTTTTGTCATATTTGTGTTGTCTTTGAAAAAAAAATTGGCTGGATGTGGTGGCTCACACCTGTAATCCCAGCAATTTGGGAGGCCAAGGTGGGCTGATCACGAGGTCAAGAGATCGAGACCATCCTGGCCAACATGGTGAAACCCCGTCTCTACTAAAAATACAAAAAAATTAGCTGGGCGTGGTGGCGAGCTCCTGTAGTCCCAGCTACTCGGGAGGCTGATGCAGGAGAATCATTTGAACCCGGGAGGTGGAGGTTGCAGGGAGCCGAGATTGTGCCACTGCACTCCAGCCTGGGCGACAGAGCAAAACTCTGTCTCAAAAAAAAAAAAAAAAAGTATAGGTAGTGAAGTTGTCCTTTTTTCTCTTGTCATTTGATTACTCTCTCATTTTAACCAGATGTAGCTAATCTAACAGATAAATATACTTTCTAAATTTGCTTTATTTTCTGTCATTTATTTTAAAATTTTATAATATTGGTACATATAAGTATATATATTTATACGATATATATCTTATATTAGGAATATAAAATATAGCATCATCATTATTTACCTATTGATGAACATATAAGTGTGTGAACTTTTCTCTATTGCAAAAAGTAGTGAAACTCTTTTCCTGCTCCATATCATCAACATCAGAGTTTTATACTTTTTTCAATCTAATGAATGTATAGTAATATCTCTACATTATTTAAATTTGTGCTTTCTGAAATTGTTGGAATGACACATCTTTTTAAGTTTATAAATTGTTCACTACCTTTTTTTCTATATTTAACTTTTCCATATTGATTTTTTAGGTTTTAAAATATTCAGGGTGTTTATGTGTTAGATATACCCATTGCAAATATCAGTCCAGATCTTCAGTTGTAAAAATTCTCCATCATTATTTGAATATTTATTCTATTTTTCACTTCTAAAATTTTAGTTGAACCTATATGAGAGTTGTTAATTCTACCCATAATATATTTATCACTTGTCTTTTCATAGTTTTAATCTCTTTGTCCCTTTGTGCTGAATTCTGTATGACTCACAGTACCATATTTCAATTTATGAATTTTTTTTCTTCAAATAGTTTCAAAGTGATGATCTTGGCTCCTGCCTAGCCTCATATGAGACATTTAGGTTCCATTTTTCAGCTTAGGCTAATTCTCATCTACTCTTACCTATTTCGGATTTGGGATCCAAAGATTTATGGTTTTAGCTTTACACTCATTATATTTAAGCCACAAATGTGCTTATTGAATTTTTGACTGAGACTCAACAACTTTAATATTCAAATTTTCAAAAGCAAAATTCCCCAACCTCCCTGAATGTTAATTTATTCCCGGGAAAATGTTTTTATATCTTTACATAAATTTTGCATATTAATTGAGAGGGATCCTCTTTGAAATTCCCTTAGAATCCACTGACTCTGTAACAAATCCCTACTCTGTTAGTTTCTGTGACACTGTTCTCTTTGTACAACTAAAAATGCCTTGCCTTTGACAGTATATCCATTTTCACAAACTGAGTTTCAGACTAATGCACCCTTTTGATTTTCTCTTTCACTTACCTTTTTTTTTAGTTCAATTGATTTTATGCATAGTAATAAAAAGCATGGTGTTTTCACTCAGTCATCTGCTGAAGCCAGATTGCACTGGTTTGAGAGAAAACTGTTAACATTTTTTAGGAATTTTGCTATTCATTATTAAACACACCTATTCTTAAAATTAAATTATATAAATGTATAATTAAATTAAAAATCAAAGTAATAAATACTCAAAATGTATCACTTCTTAATTATTTACTAGTGTTTTATCTATGCTTTTGAGGTTATATATGTTTATTGTAACTGTATGGTACAAATACTGTATAATAATGTACATTTCTTCCTAACTTGTTCAGTGATGTCACATTGATAGCTTGAAATTGGCCATAGTGGATGTATTTACTATCATGGGTAATCAATGACTATCTAGGCCAGTGGCATTAGGGTAAGAAGAAGTTACCAAGACAGTTGTAGATAAAAAGGCAGATTTATTGGAGAAGGTATGAAAATACTTCGCGAAGGTGCAATGAGCAGACCAGCAATAGAGGAGCTGACTTCAAGGAGTCAAAACTTGCCGGGGATTTTATAGAATGGTGCTTGTGCTGTGTACAGAGAAGGGTTTTGTGCAGTATTTATAATATCAAGGTTGCAGTGAGCTAACTTGCATTTTTCCAGCAGCTGAGGGTCTAGTGATAGCTGGGCACAGAAAGGTTGTGAGTTGTTTGTGCAGGAGGGCTATGCCTCCCGAATCATGAAGAAAGGTAGGCTTATAACTTATCTGCTTTCTCTTTCCTTTCCCTTGGTCCCACCAGCCCGACTCCTTTTCCCTTATTAGGACTCCATATTTACACCTTGAAATTCAGCAAATGTGAGAAATCAGGGCATGATTCGTGGTGTTGTTAACTGTCTCGACCTACCCTGCTTCATAAAGTAGCTACTAGAAAACATGGTTATTTAAATTTAAAGTGATTAAAATGAAATAACATTAAAAATTCAGCTCTTCAATGATAGTACTTAATAGTTCAAGTACTCAATAGTCTCATGTAGCTAAGTGGCTACTGTATCAAACAGAGCAGGTAAAGAACATTTTCATTATACCAGAAAGTTTTATTGGTAAATGCTGGTTTACTTCAGGAGTCAGAAAACTTTTTCTGTTAGGAGCCAGATACTCAATATTTTGGACTTTAGAGCTATATGGTCTCTGTCACAACTACTCAAATTTGTTATGACAGTGTGAAAGCTGTCATAGCCAATACATAAATGAATGGATGTGGCTGTGTTCCAAAAAAAACTTTATTTACAAAAACAGGAGGCAAGCTGTATTCAACTTAAGGCTATAATAGTTCGGCAGTCTCTGGTATAAACTTAAGAAAATGATGGAGAAACTATTAATAATGCAATTTAACTTTAAAGTTTGTTGTGTCTATTACTGTTACATTAGAAATCGCACAAAAACTGAGGAATTATTCTTTTAATATTCAAAAACTGTTATTCAATCCTGCTAATAAGTTGTTCAGGCCAATGGTGAATGAGTGAAGTTTCTATATATGCCTTCATTGTTTCTTTATTGTCTTACTCATTAACATAAAAAAATCAACATTAATGTCAATTGCAACCATAATTTCAATACGAATACAAGAGTTTGGCAAATATTAATGAAAGTATTCTGTGAAAATCACTTTGCTATATGGAATATAAAATAAAGAAGATAACGTATTATATTATCATACATAAATTGTGTGGGACATATTTTATATCATTAAAATTTATAATAAATTTGTTTACATACATATACGCATACATTGTTTTTTTTAGAGAGCAGGTTGTTAAACGTTTACTACCACATCATAAGAAAGCACCTGAATTTATCTAAAAGTGTGACACACGAATGCTTATGAATCTTGGTGTTTCAAAGCCATCTGTCTATGTATTCATCTACTCTCTCTCTCTCTCTCCCCCCAGTCTCTGTCATGGCCTTCGGAATGTACTACTCATTTCCAGCTGTGGGGATCATAAAGCATAGATGGTCTCAGCTGCTGTGATTTGAATCCACCATCATCACATTTATGCCAAAACCACACTTCACGTATACAAATTTTATCTCAATAGTTATTTTTTGACCTTCACAAAGAACTAATTTTCCCCAGTTAGTATTCAAATATCCCAATAGTATACAATTGGTGCATCAGACTGAAAAAAAATTATGAAACTACTTTTTTTAAAAACATGAAAAACGCTATTTGAACATATATTAGTATTAAATAATGGGAGTTAATAGAAATAATGGCAAAATTAATTACTCTTGTTTATTTGGACAGCCACCTGAGCTTATATCATTAATTTTATCAGACTGATATTAAATAATAATTTATTTTTAGCATGTATATCCCATATGGAAATATTTTTTGGTATAAGGAACATACAACTTTTATTTGAGATAGACATTCTGACTCCCTAACTCTAAAACTCTCCATTATGGGCATTCAATTCATATATGTGTGTGTATGTATATACTACTATCTGTGCATTTAAATAAAATTTATCAAAGCCTTATAAATAGAATGGAAGAAGTACATACAATAGACTGAAACCATGCAAAAGACTAAGCCAAACTAAAAATAAAGCAAAGTTCAGATACCTGGTTCTAGAAAATATGACTTAGGCTATTTTGCTATGAAACAAGGCAATATGTTGCTATGAACGGGAGTCCCACATGAGGCAATTTGCTGAAGATATTTCAGAAGACTTTGGGCCCCAAGACACTGGTTTTTATTTCTTTGTTTTAAGGATGCTTGCCAGCACTAATTCTTCATCCAAACTTTTAATGTTTTAGTGACACCAGGTTGAAGGGTAGTTTTCACCTATTTTAAAAAGTGTAAGATCATAAACAATGATAGGTAAAAACCTAGCCTTCATAAAATCCTGTACAAAGAGTGAGCAAATTTTCGTAGCTTTTTAGAAGCAGTTGTAAATCTCAGAGGATTTCCTTTGTGTTATTGTATTCCCAATTCATAGCCATCTTGCCAAAAAGAAAAAAAAAGAAAAACCCCTAAATATATATTTTATGAAATATTGAAGCAATAAGTGTTGCATGGTGTTTTTCTGGATGGCAAGCAATGGATTTTATAACCTAGAATTTTTTCAAGGAGCAGAACAGGTTAAATTAATAAAATTATATTTTCTTACATGTGACCTTCCACATTACCTTGTACCTATGCCATCCTGATCCCACCACTATATTTTACTTTTGTTTTTCTTAGGGGAATGAAAGAGAAATAAGAAAGCAGCTCACCCAAATTTTCTTCTGGAGAAATTAATATTGAAATGTAAAAAAAATTCTCAAAAGGACAGTGTGGCCTCAGTACCTAAGTAAATAAGCAAGTAATTCAATAAATGTCTAATATTTGCCACTCAGATAAATTGCTTTGTTAAATGAATGTTAAAAATGTTAACCTTCTGTTTGATAAATTAATGCTAAGGAGATGATTATATTTAGGTTTTCAAACCTCTACATTAAATAATAATTTATTTTAAAGTTGAAATATAGAGGGAGATCATGAGGAAAGATCCTTAGGGATTAATTTATAAGTATTCTCTAACTCTTTCATTGCTAGAGCATTTTAGTATAGTTGTTTTTGTTACATAAAGGGACTTGTCTCTCCAGTTCATGAAAACATGGTTAAATTTTGAGAGATTTCTTTTTCAATCAATATGTCATTTCCCCAGTTAGAAGCATTTTACACATATATGAGGGAATCAAGCAGATGTTATAAGCAGTTGAAATGAAAATTCCAAACCTCACAAATATGTATGTCATGTAAATGAATATTTGTTTTTATTTATTTATTTATTTATTGAGATGGAGTCTCACTCTGTCGCCCAGGCCGGAGTGCAGTGGCGCAATCTTGGCTCACTGCAACCTCCGCCTCTCGGGTTCAAGGGATTCTCCTGCCTCCGCCTCCCGCGTAGGTGGGACTACAGGCGCCCGCCACCACGCCCTGCCAATTTTTTTTGTATTTTGAGTGGAGAGGCGGTTTCACCGTGTTAGCCACGATGGTCTCGATCTCCTGACCTCATGATCCGCCTGCCTCGGCCTCCCAAAGTGCTGGGATTACAGGCGTGAACCACCGCGCCTGGCCATAAATGAATATTTAAATGAATTTCAAATGAAGGCAAAAACTGTTTTGGGAGGAGAAGGGGATAAGTCAGTTAAGTCTTTACCACACAGGAAAAATTTAATATATCTATCAGATCTACAATTTTAAAAAGGCAAAACAGCTAAAGATCATGTACAGGGCTAGAATCACACAGCAGAAGGGTACGCCATAGTCAGTGCATAGAATTCCATGTCTTTTCAACACGTTATGTTGGCGATGTTTGGGTAGCTAGCTCTGAATACAGAGCATACTCATTGAGTCGGCAAATATGTAGACTTTAAATTTAATTGACTTGATTTTTAACCAACATCACATATAGGTTTACTACATGTAGGGAAATAAAAAGATAATCTTAGGGTATAAGGAGACTGACATAGTTTTCAAGGCTTGGCTTAAAATAGCACATTGGCATGATAATAAACTACAATCATCTTACAGTCTCATAGTTATCAAGACATTAAAAGAGGATTTTAGGGCTGGCTGGCACTGTGGCTCACACCTGTAATCCCAGCACTTTGGGAGGCTGAGGAAGGCAGATAACGAGGTCAGGAGTTCGAGACCACCCTGGCCAACATGGTGAAACCTCGTCTCTACTAAAAATACAAAAAGTTAGCCGGGCATGGTGGCAGGTGCCTGTAATTCCAGCTACTCGGGAGGCTGAGGCAGGAGAACCACTTGAACTCTGGAGCTGGAGCTTGCAGTGAGATTGCATCACTGCACTCCAGCCTGGGTGACAGCAACACTCCATCTCAAAAAAAAAAAAGAGGATTTTAGAGACAGGTTCTTGCTCTGTCACACAGGTTGGAGTACAGTGATGCAATCATAGCTCACTGTAGCTTCAATCTCCTAGGCTCAAAGGATCCTCCTGCCTCAGTCTCTTGAGTAGCGAGGACTACGGGCACACAATACCACATCTGGCTGTTTTTTTTCTTTTGTTAGAGACAGGATCTTGCTATGCTGCCTAGGCTGGTCTGGAACTCTTGTCTACTAGCGGTTCTCCCACCTCAGCCTCCTGAGCTGGGATTACAGATATGAGGTACTGCACCTGGCCCTAAAATCTCTATTGTCAAATTTATAGTGGTACCTAGCTGAGAGTTTGTTGTTGTTGTTGTTGGAGAGAGGCAGGGAGCAGAGAGGACTATAATGTGATATTCTCTATATAATGGGAAAGATAATAACCTTAATATAAAATATTGGGATAATTACTTGCTTCGTTATGATATAAAAATAGAAGTTCAAAAATAAGGTTTCTGATATTATCTGAAATAGTGTATAGACTTCTTAGCATTACAATCCTAACTTTTCCAATGATTTTGAAGTAACAAACAAATTTCAACTGCCACTAGATGACACTATTTCATCCTTAGAGTAAATGTAGAAGTTGATTTCTCTTCTGTTGGTGGCCGTGAAGGAAATGCAAGTTCTGTCAGGCCAGGCTTGATTCGGAGCCCCTTGATTTGATCCATTTGCTCACTCATAAAGCTCCATTCATACCCACAGTTACAACCTGTTGCTTTTCCAAATCCCAAATGCTGTAGTGATTATGACAGCTATGATTCCATCTCGCTATTAGGAGACAAACCAATGAAACAAAAGCATTAGTCTTCCTCTCTTCCAGAGATCACCTTGCCTGGTGCTGCACCTGTTTGTAAACCAGTGGCTTGGACTTATGTCTCTGCTGGACTGTCTCCCCAGAAATTCTCCTACCATTACTTGCCATTCTACTGAGGCCACCGCCTAGAATGTATGGGCATGGTCTCCCTGGTGGAACATTGCTCCTTCTCTGAAAGCGGTAGTGGGAGAGTGAATATGAAGCAGTCATAGCTTTTTTGACCCTTTATACTTTACACCTGCACCATTCAATGCTGAAGGGAACATCAAACTTTCTGAAGGATTGGTGAAACAAAGGATCTATAAGGTAGGAGGGAAGCAACTTTGAACTGCATATTAAATATGCTTTCAGTTATCATCCCAAGGCAAACCACCCATGAACTTAAAAGTTTTAGAAGGTTGGGGATTTGCTTGATGGTTACCTAACTTTGATACTGTTTCCTTAGTAATAGCTACTTCATAAAATTGCTTCTTTTCAAATTCTGCCATTAGACTCTCCACCCACTATCCAGAGAGTCTACCCCTTATGCACAAAGGTTATTTTCATCCATCCTCCTGTTGCCTTAAATTAGAAATACCATTCTAAAATACCACTTCTTTTGGGTACAAATGCAGAGGTGGGAAGAAAGAGTAAAAGGAGAGGCTGGAATGGCAGAGTCAGTGTGTTAGAGTGGACTTCTGGCATTCTAAGTGTTCTATAATGATGTCAGCCAGAAATAAGTAATCGGGTCTGATCTCTCTAATGTTTCCCAGTACAGCCACTTGCAGGCGTACTCTTTTCCTCATATTGTCAAATGGATAACTGAGAAATTAAACATGGACTTACAACATACATCTGCGTATTTGGAAGATATATGCATACCTCTAACAATGGAGGACAGCAGAATGTAAATAGAGCTTGCAAACTGGTCAGGCCATTTCTGAACAACATTTATGTTATGTTTGGCTTAAAGCCTACACAATCTGTTTCACAATGAGCCAACATTTAAAAATCAGGAGATTTCGCCATAAAACTTCATTATTCCAGCTTTTCCATACTAAACCAGGAGCCCTGGAAATATGGGACCTTATCCCAATGCAAGTAATTAGCTAGAGGTGAGTAGTCATTGACTCTCTAGATGCGGCAGATGATCCTCTTTGACAGTCACTGTTTCTCTCTTTTTTTCTTCATTTTTTTTTTCTTATGAGACAGAGTCTCACTCTGTGGCCCAAGCTGGAGTGCAGTGGCACAGTCTCGGCTCACTGCAACTTTTGCCTCTGGGGCTCAAGCAACTCTCCTGCCTCAGCCTTCCAAGTAGCTGAGGCTACAGGTGCGCACCATCACGCCTGGTTATTTTATTTTATATTATTTTATTTTGTACTTTTAGTAGGGACGGGGTTTCACCATGTTGCTCTGGGTGGTCTCAAACTCCTGAGCTCAGGCAATCCACCTGCCTCGGCCTCCCAAAATGCTGGGATTACAGGTGTGAGGCACTGCGCCCAGCTTCTCTCTTGCTTTTTACGTTCTACTACCTTAGCCTGTTGACAATAGTTGCTTGACAACTGTAGATATTTAGGTTTGCAAACCCTGATCTAAACTGTTAAGGAGAAAAAAGGGACATTTTTCCAAATTGGAAGGCCTCTTCTGTCACAATCCCAATAGAGTTAGTACTTTACATTGTATATTTTGTAAAGCACTATTGGCTCTTTTCTTTTATTCCCCCCACCCCCACCCTTCTCATTCCTACAAACTGGACCTCTGTTTCAGTTTTTATGTGATGCTTTGCCAGAATGGGTTGATGTCATAGCACCGTTGCCATGTGACTATTCCAGACATTGTCAGGAGTGACCATTTCCTTAAGTCATTGACTTTGGACATCTTTTCCCTGCCACTTGTCACGTGACTATTACCAACGTCTTTTCACAATAAAATGAAACATAAGGCCACTGCTTAGCACTTCTGATGTATTTCTGAAGGTTATTCTCTTAGTTACATGCACATCCTGTGAATATCAAAGCAAAAGTGAAAAGGGGAAGTTTTATGGCTGTGTGGTTTTACAGGCATACATCTCTGTGATCTTCGATAAGTTAGCAAGCTTTCTAAATGATGTCTTCTCATCTACAAAGTGGTACATTACATCTTACTTATACTTGGATTCAGAAATAAATGGATTTTTAGAAAACTGGCCCACTGCAGGAAGAACTTCTTGAGAAACATTCTGAGGAAGGAAAGTTCAAGCCCACAGCCTTGGCCTAATTGTAAAGTTGTTTGTTAATCAGGAGAAATGACTGTAATTACGGGATTTGGAAGTAATTTGAGTGTCTGTTGCACTCATGGAAATAGAATTCAAGGAAGAGAGAGAAACAAGTAAAACCTATGATATGGCTAATTAATAGCCCTGTAAAACTTATGGGCCCTGCCTGCTTTGCAATCCATATACTTCGTAGAGCAAAGCAATATCCTCATTTCTGGTGAGAACGCAAGACAGCAATCCATATGGAAGATATTAACACACTCATAGTGTTAACATCCTTCAGCTCAGCATGATTGCTTTTGCACAAAGAGGCCAATTAATTTCAGCCAGGCTTTGGCACGATGTAGCTTCAGCCTTAGGTGTTACTAAGGAGAGCAACATCAGTGGGTTATCTTACTGTAGCATTGCTGGTGGCTCCAGCAGCAACCAACATTATTGGAGGCTGAAGCCAGAGAATGAGAAAAGGAAAAAAGTAAAAGCCAAGTGATAGCTGAGAAGAGTATATTTAATAGTTCCAACGAGACTATGCAAGACCATAGGTAGGCCTGTCCCCTCTTGGAACCTCTCAGGAAAGCCATTTCTTCATGCCAAGTGTGCAGAGTTGCAGGCAAGCTGTACTGAGTACCAGTATATTGTTGAGTAGAAAAGTAAACACAAAAGTAAAAGCTCAGGAATCTGCTCTTCTCTTTATTCGATTTCATCACCAACACCTTGATGGTTGTGCTGGTATTTATACAGTTTTCTTTGTTCCGTTAGACCACCGTTCTCATCCTTTGTAGTTTTATGACTCTCCTTCTGCAACATTAAGACTGACGTGCCTTTGGCTTTGTAAGGTATCGGAGATGATAACTACTGCCATTTGGCTTTCCATCCAACTTTAGAAAACTTCTCAAGTATCACAGAGTTTAGTCTTATCTCATATTTGGAAGAACAAAAAGATTGATAAAATTGTTTTGGCCTCAAGAAATTTGAAATGAATAGTAGTATTCAAAACTCATTCCTTTTTTGTGGGGAAGGTTGGTCTACGTTATAGAATATCAGAAGGAGATGCAACAGAAACTTCTATTCCCTTTGTTGACTGGCGAAATAGGGGCAAAATCAGAAGGATTTCAGGTAGACCCTTTAAGAAGGGGCTAGTAGAAAACGTCTCAGCTTTCTGTGATGTGCTTCGAGATGACTGGTTAACACATTAGCATTGCTGTTCTGCAATAGCTATAGCCATTGTCAGGAGTGACTGTCTCTTTAGTCACCAGCTATTTTTTTGGATTACACCAAATAAAAGAAAATCTATTTCCTGTATTGATTATTCCGAAAACCATCTCAAGGAACTGATATAGGAAGATATTCACGTTCTCCCACAATAATCGGTAGAAACTTTAAAGTAAAAGAGCTGGAAAACCTGGCTTTGTAAAATTATATAATAATAATGAAAAATATAGAGGAAAAAAACTCCAGAGTAACCTCTTGCTTATTTTAAATATGTCAAGCAAAATACATTGTTTCTAATCTATACTGACTTCATACTGTCATATTCATTCTTTCATTCTTCATTTCACGAAACTCTTTCGATGAGTGACTCTGTGATATAGGCCTATGCTTGGTTCTGGGATAATAATCGCAGAAAGGCTAATTTTCTGGGTTTAAGAATGTCACAGTCTAATGGAAACCCTGAAAAACAACTCTAATAAAATGTGATAAGTGTTATAATAGAGTGAGTTTGCAGAGTTTCAGAAATGGAGGGGGACTAGGGGAGTCAGGGATATCATCACAGAGAAAAGTTATTCAAGCTGTGGTTGGAAAAATTGTTAGGAATTCATCAAACAGGCAAGGGTACAAGAGTATTCCAAACCCAGGTAATAACATGGCTAAATTATGACCATGGTAGGGCATGATATGGTCAGGGTCCATGAGGGTAGCAAGGAAATAATCCTGTTTTTAAAAACCAATATCTACGTTTCTAACAAATAGTCCCAGAGTGATCTCCATCTTCATTTGATGCATCTTTTTTCCAGTTGAAATTATACATTTTTTTTTTTGAGACAGAGTCTCGCTTTGTCATCCAGGCTAGAGTGCAGTAGCTCGACTGTGGCTCTCTGCAAACTCCGCCCCCAGGTTCAAGCAACTCTCCTGCCTCAGCCTCCCACGTAGCTGGGATTGCAGGTGCCTGCCATCACTCCCGGCTAATTTTTGTATTTTTAGTAGAGATGGGGTTTCACCATGTAGGTCAGGCTGGTCTCAAACTCCTGACCTCAAGCAATCCACCTTCCTCAGCCTCCCAAAGTGTTGGGACTACAGCTATGAGCCACTGCATCCAGCTGAAATTATACGTTATAATGATTTGTAAATGATTACTACATGTCCAATTATTTCCTTTTAATTCTGTTTACAAATGAATATCACTATCTTTGTATCATTTGTCTAGTTTTCTTTTCTATTAATAAACTGAATTAAAACTTCTTATGTCATTTTGCATCACTGTAAATATTATATTCCTGCAAATCTTTGTGAACCTGTGTCTATAGGCACAAGTGCTTTAATGCAATCATTTTTTAAAATGGCATCCAAGTGGTTTTTAGTAGCTAAAGCAGCTTTGAAACCAGAGTGTACATTGTGGAAGTTTCAACTTTATAATAGAAATTCATGAGAATTTCACATTCTACACCATAAAATATATCCATAAGTTTAATACAAAATACATTTTCAATAAAAATGCGTATTATTAAGCAAATTTGATGTGTCCGGAAGATGCTTCTTGTTAATTTTTGGTCTTGAATACATACCTACGGTGACTCACCAGAATGGTTTGCCTAGAACTTCAGAGTTTTCTAAGATACAGAATTATCAGTACTAAAACCAGAACTGCTCTGGCCAAATTGGCTCAGTTAGTTGACTTTTATGTGACTTTGAGAAGCATAGACTAAGGACAGGGCTTAACCATGTCTCACAGTGGTGAGCTGATTCTTGCCTAGCATCCCTTCCTTCCTATTATGGAAATTGTGTCCTGCTTTTTTGTTTGTGATCCTCCTCTTTCACTTCAGTATGGATGCATGAGTTCATTTGTCCTACTAGAGCATCCTGACCTCTCCTCATACCATGAAGAATCACAGACCTTGTTAATAAGAGCTCCTTATTTCTTGAACACAGAGATTGCTACAAACAGGGTCAGAGTTTCCGGAAAAGACTTGCAGATATTTAGATACCATCAGACAGAGGCTTTTTAAAAATATGATTGCTGAATTAGGAGGACATTAATCCATGTTGAAAAGAATGATCTTGCCTTACATGAAAGAAAAAAAATCCTTCTGTGAAGAATGAAAACAAGATTCATCCATATCCAAGAAATCCAGAATCTGATGATGCTATTTGAGCTCCTGAATCACAATACACCTAAAGCTAAACCCCTTTATAGACTCTTAACCCTATAAGCCAACAAATTACTGTTTTGCTTACGCTAATATAATCAGATTTATATAACTAGCAATTAAAATAATCTGACGTGCTAAATATTTTTCTTCAATTTATTTTAAATGCTTATTTTACAGAAACAAATATTAAATATAGTTTCCTGAAGATTCAGACTTCACTAGCATAGCATACATATCATTCATCATTGAATCAAGGCAGTGTTCCTTCAAGGAGACAGGGATAGGCGGGAAAGGATCAAAGCATGTGAAGACTAACACGAACTGAGATTTGAGGGGGTGTACAGTGAGCAACACATGTCAGGGAGGGCTTGGAAATCTCCCTAATTCAGCAGGTGATTGGCATAAGTTGAATCAAACAAAAGTAGCCGAGTGTGCCAACTGTGGGAGCCAAATGGCTAAAAGGAAATGAAACATGTATTACCTGGAAGATGTGCTTACGGGGAAGAGGGCCCTAACTGAATTAGCACTTTCGCCCTTGAGAATAAACTTAGTCTTCAGGGAAGACTGAGAAATCTAGCCAGTCTACTGGGTTATGACCTTAGAATGTGGATGAAGATAGAAACTCAGCCTTGTGACCTGTGAACAAGTTGGTGAGGAATGGGTCCAGAAAATCTGTTGAAGAAGCTCCAGAAAATCTGTTGGAGAAACTCAAAGAGCAGAAGAGAATAATCCCAGGGAAGGCAAAGTAGGAATGTGAGACACTCTCTTTCCTCGAGGAAAGATTTTTTGGGAATTGAATGGGGTAAGCCCAGTGACTGGAGCTCTGAGAAGCTGGAGAAAGCAAAGATCTAGAGTTGCAAAATATGCAAAGGTTAGCTTTATTTATAGCTTCCTAAATTTTCAGTTTCCAGGGAAATTTTATTTTTACAATGGAATTCTCATTCTAATGATTTTCATAAAAATAACTTTTTGTCTATATCATGACCCCCAATCTGGACCATCTATTCAAGAACGTGTACATTTATTGGAAATTTATAATTTCATTTTCAAATTTATTTTTATAAATCTTGGGTTTCCAACTCAAAAAGTCCCTCTTCTCCTGTGTTTTCTTTAGCAAGAAAACACCCTCAGTTCACAGAGCAGTGAAACATGAAAGGAACAAGCTCAATTACTGTTGAATACACATAGCAACATAAACAACATAAACAAGTTATTTCAAGCATTCTTATCCCTTGAGTTTTTCATGCTATTCTAGAAGTCAGACTTGTATGTATATAATATTACTGTCATGTCAAAATTTAATTATTTTATAAATGTTTTAATAAAATGAAACGGTATCTAAGAATAAATGAAGCATAAAATGTTTTAGTTCCATCTTTCTGGCTTTTAAATAACAAATATGCAAGTCTAATTTATTTTATGTCATTAAAGTGAGAAGTTATCCATTGACCCTCTCCTCCCTGATTCTCGCATTGACAGCCACACAGGTAGCATCTTTACTAGCTACAACACTATGTGTCTTCCTTTTCTCTTTTCCTTTCCTCTCCCCACCCTCATCCTGATAGTCTTAGTGCTGTGGGAACAAAGATGAATATACTGGCATTCTTGACTTTCTGGACCACATATTCTCTTGGAGGAGAAAATGATGTGAACCAAAACATCTGCTTTTGGAAGCTTTTTGCCCTCTGTTTATATGGCCATCTAGCTTTCATACATCAGTATTCCTCTCAGTGCTTTCATTTGTTGAAGAGTTCAGCTTCTGGCACAAGGTCGTTCTCTGTAACCCTGCTTCTGCAACCAATGATGCTACATCATTATGGATAACCTGTCTAGCAGTCAGGACTCTCAGTTCATCTTCATCTTCAGTATTTTGCTCTACTACACTCAGCTTTTCATTCCACGAATCTTGTGATCATCTGTCTTAAACCTGGAAGTGTGAAGAGTCTAAGATGTTACCCCACCTACAAGCTAAAAAACTACCTGTCTGTGTGTGTGTGCACGCATGCACACACAAACAGAAACATGAAACCTCTGGATCAGGGAACAAAGCTTTTGTTTACTCACAGAATACCTTTTCTCCATGCCCCAGTTCCTCATGGAGAGACATGACAAGAGTTATATGTACCTGATGGGGTCAGCATCATAGGAGAGGAACTCTGAAATTATTAAAACCCAGAGCTTATGTTGGAACTGCTGGCATATCCTCAGAGAGAGGGAGAGAGATTGACTTGACTGTCTTTTACTCTGGAATGTAAACATATCCTCTTTTGGGGAAAGATGGGAAGTCCTTTTACCCTGGAATGTAAGCAATTTGTTCTGGGGAAGATTAGAAAGCTAAGTTTAGATTTTGCTATCAAAAATATGACAAATTAGGGGAGAGGAGACATTCTCTATCTTCATATTGTGTTAATTTCCATTGCTCTGAAGATACTCACCAGGTAGCAACAGGAAGAAACCCAGGGACCATTATCTTGCTGCAATCAATACCTACACAACCTCTAAAACAGCGGCATTCAATCTTTTGGCTTCTCTGGGCCACATTGGAAGAAGAAGAATTGTCTTGGGCCACACATAAAATACATTAACAGTAACAATAGCTGATGAGCTAAAAAAAAAATCACCCACAAAATCTCATAATGTTTTAAGAAAAGTTTACAAATTTGTGTTGGGCCACATTTGAAGCCAGCATGGGCTGCGGGTTGGACAACCCAATGGGCCATGGGTTGGACAAGCATGCTCTAAAATCTCTATTTTACGCATCCCACTTTCTAATCGCTTGCTCGTATATTTCTAACTCATTCATTCTAGTACCCAGACTCCAACAATTCTTACCTCCTTCAAGTTGTCTAATTCACTGGGATGCTTGTTTGTTTTTATCTTTCAAGTTTTTTTTTTTTTTAACTATCCAATCCATCATCTGCTACCTTCACTTCCCTTTTAACTCAACCCCAAAATAATGTCTCATCATTATAATTTCTCACTTATCAATGTCTCCAATTCCATTGTTTCTCTCTGCATGCCAGAAACACCTCAATCCCACCCTCTACTTGCTTATGCTCAAGTGTTGGAATGTTGTTTGGAGAAAAAAAAAATCACACAAAGGCACTAAGTGGTCTCACTTTAATTCATGACTGTAAACCTTTCATAGAAATAAATGTAGCATTCCTCCACAAAACTGTAGGCTTCTCTAGGATATAGATATTTAATATTTGTAATTATAGAGCTTGTTCCACAGAACTTGATAGCTTCCTGTCCATTTGCCAATGAGACCACAGTTATTCCAAGTGTGGTGCTTAATTTTTGGTGTCAACTTGACTGGATTAACTATACATAGATAACTGGTAAAGTATTACTTCTGTAAGGGTGTTTCCAGAGGACATTGGCATGTGAGTCAGTGGGCTGGGTAGGGCAGATCTGCCCTTAATGTGGGCAAGCATGATGCAAATGGCTGGGGGCTCAGATAGAACAAAAAGGCAGAGGAAGGCAAGTTCTCTGTCCCTCTCTCTTGTAGAGTTGGGCCTCCCTTCTTCTCCTGCCCTTGGGCATCATAACTCCAGGTTCTTCAAGAGTTATGATGAGCTTTGGATTCAGGACTTGCACTAGCAGGCTTCCAGGTTCTGTGGCCTTTGGACTCAAACTAAGAGTTACATTATCAGCTCCCCTAGTTCTGAGGCTTTCGGGCTTGGACCAAGCCACACTACCAGTATCCCTGATTCTGATGCTTGCATGTGGCCTATAGTGGGACTGCATAGTCTCCATAATCATGTGAGTCAGTTCCCCTAATAAATCCCCTCTCATCTGTCTGTCTATCATCTATCTATCTATCTATCTATCTATCTATCTATCTATCTATCTATCTATCTATCTATCCTTCCTAGTGGTTGTGTCTCGCTAGAGAACTCTGGCTAATACACTATGGCAAGGTCCCTGAGTCTAGATGGTTCCATTTTCAGGAAAGCTGAAGTTTGATTTTCTGCTAGCTCAATCTATCTTTGATTGCTGACTTTTGACTCTAATCTTATTTGTGGCTGACTTTCTTACATCAATATTTTGTTTGACTGTAAGCTTAATTTTTGATGCTTTTTCCCTGTTTCCTCTCTTTTAAGTGACATTAACCCAGTGGTCTACAGCAGCAGTTCTCACGGCGTTGTTCTTTTTTTTTTTTTTCTGCTTTCTCATTCTCAATATGTAATATAATCATGGTCTTGTTCTTACAGCCTTTTACATTCTTAAAATTTATTGAGGAGAGACACCAAGATAGCCAACTAGACACAGCCAGTTGGAACAGCTGCCACTAAGGGACTGAGACAATTGGCACACTTCTGACAGATCTTCAGAGGGAAGGCACGAAGAGTGGACAGAAGGAAGATACAGAAGCTGGACTGAAGGGAGAGGAAGCTGGGAACCCTGCCTGGGGCTAGCATGCACCAGGACTTTTTCCTGGCCCCCAGTGACCCTGGGGGAACAAGTGAGTTGAACTGGCAAGGAGCAACCCACTGTTCCCATGCTCCTCTGGAATCCTGGCAGGAGAAGAATCTTCAATCACCATGGAAACTCGAGTAGGCAGAGAGAGCTGCTTAGAGAAGTGGTAGGGGCAGCATGCCAGCTGAAGTGAAGCCCAGAGGGTTTGCAGGAATGTCTGTAGCAGAGCACAACAAGGGAAGCCCATCTCCCTAGGCTTAATTTGCTCCCATAGGAGATGTTAGTCCTAAGAGAACTGCGGGCCCTGAATTCTGCAGGGCAGTCTTGCCCATCAGACCTGGCTGGTCCAACCTGAGCACCCCTTGGTCTACTGGGCCCCAGCCTGGCTACATCTTCTTGCAGGGCAGTCTCAGTTACCCAAGGGACTTGCATCATAGCTCCTGCACTGGCAGACTGTGCCTGACCAGCAGAGAGCTCCAGCGGGTCAGCCCCCATGGCCACACACCAGCCTACCCATGTCTTCCCCATGCTGCAGCTTTCCTGGGGCCCACACCAAACCTCCACATCACTTTGCTGGCACCTGTGGGAGTGGACAGGTTTTGTTTTCCTTGCACTGCTAGCACACATGTGGGCATGCACCCTGCCCTGTGACTGCTGCAGTGGGCATGCCCTCTACCCCTTCTCCCCCCACTGGACTACCTTTGAAGTCAGAACTTTGGCAGTAATAGAGCCAGCCAGCCTTGCTCCCACCAGCTCCTCGCTCTTGCACCAGCACTGCCATGATAGTGAAACTAGACACAGAGAACAGCAAACCCTTCTGTACCCTGAGTGACCACCCTTGTCTACGGTCACAGAGAATACACGCAGACCTGCACCCACCAGAGCCCCACCCTACCAGTGTGACTGTGCACTGTCAACAGCAAGCACCCCCCCAACCAGCTGTGTTGCCTCCACTACTGTGATGGACACCTGCATGGAAGCAGGCACCTCTGCATCTGCTAGCACCCTGCCACAGCTGAGAGTGTGAACCCCTTGCTACAGCTACTGTTGCTGCTGACAAGTGCAAATGAGGACAGATCCTGCTGCCATTGCACTATGAAATGCTTTGGCTGACACCACCCATCAGAGTCTAGTGACTAGTACCAGCAGTCCAGGATCACCTCACCTCCCACCCAGCACAATAGAGTCCTAACTTTGAGGAGCCTGAGAACGAAGTCAGGGCTGATACAAGTCCCCCCACCTCAACCCTAGAGATAGCGCATGCAGTCCAGGAATTGGGAGCTGAGCAGTGGCCCCCTAAAATCTTCCAGAAATGAAGCCAGTTGGCTGAATCCTTATACAACAATCAAACCTTCAAGGTCAGGAAATAAATAGGATAAAGTAAAAAAAAATCCAGAGGTGACAACTTAAAAGACTAAAGAAACATCAGCCCACAAAGATGAGAAAGAAACAATGCAAGGACTCTGACAACTCCAAAAGCCAGACTTCCTTCTTTCCTCCAAATGACTGCATCAGCTCTTCAGCAAGGGTTCTGAACCAGGTCAAGATGGCTGAAATGACAGAAATAGAATTCAGAATATGGATTGAAACAATAATCATTGAGATGCCGGAGTACACTGAAACCCAATCCAACGAAGCTAAGAATCACAATAAAATGGTATAGGAGCTGAAAGACAAAGTAGCCAGTATAGAAAAAGTGGTAGCTGACCTGATATAGCTGAAAAACACACTACAAGAGTTTCACAATCCAATCACAAGTATTAATCGCAGAATACACCAAGCTGAGGAAAGAATCTCAGAGCTTGAAGATTGGCTTTCTGAAATAAGACAGTCAACAAGAATAGAGAAAAGAGAATGAAAAAGAATAAACAAAACCTTTGAGAAATATGAGATTATGTAAAAAGACTAAATCTATGATTCATTGGTGTCCCTGAAAGAGATGGGGAGAGTACAAGCAACTTGGAAAACATATTTTAAGATATCATTCATGAGAACTTCCCTAACCTAGCTAGAGAGACCAACATTTAAATTCAGGAAATTCAGAAAATCCCAGTAAGAGACTTCACAAGATCATTTCCAAGACATATAATCATCAGATTCTCCAAGAATTAATAAAATGTTAAAGGCAGCTAGAGAGAAAAATCAGGTCACCTGCAAAGGGAAGCCCATCAGATTAACAGTGAATATCTCAGCAGAAACCCTAAAGTCAGAAATGATTGGGGGCCAATATTCAACATTTTAAAGAAAAGAAATTCAACACAGAATTTCATATCTGGCCAAACTAAGCTTCATAAGCAAAGGAAAAATAAGTTCCTTTGCAGACAGGCAAATGCTGAGGGAATTTGTTACCACCAGACTTGCTTTGAAGAGCTCCCAAAGGAAGCACTAAATATGCAAAGAAAAGACCAGTATCAGCCACTACAAAAACACACTTAAGTACACAGACCAGTGACACTAGAAAGCAACCACACAAACAGGTCTGCATAATACCCAGCTAACATCATGACGACAGGATCAAATCCACATGTATTAATACTAACCTTGAATGTAAACAGGCATTTAGCCTAAATGCCCAATTAATGGGAACAGAGTGGCAAGATGGATAAAGAACTAAGACCCATTGGTATACTGTCTTCAAGAGAACCATCTCACATTCAGTGACACACATAGGCTTGAAATAAAGAGATGGAGAAAACTCTTCCAAGCAAATGGAAAACAGAAAAAAAGCAGGGGTTGCAATCCTGATTTCCAAAAAACAGATTTTAAACCAACAAAGATCAAAAAAGATAAAGAAGGACATTATATAATAGTAAAAGGTTCAATCCAACAAGGAGAACTAACTCTCCTAAATATATATACATATATATGTGTGTGTGTGTGTATGTGTGTGTATGTGTGTGTGTATATATATATATATATATATATATATATATATATATATATATGCATCCAACACAGGATCACCCGGATTCATAAAGCAAGTTCTTAGAGACCTTCAAAGAGACTTAGTCTCCCATTCAATAATAGTGGTAGACTTCAACACCCCACTGACAGTATTAGATCATTGAGGCAGAAAATTCACAGATATTCAGCACCTGAACTCAGCACTGGATCAAATGGACCTGATAGACATCTACAGAATTCTCCACTCAAATGCAACATAATATACATTCTTCTCACTGCCACATGGCACGTAACTCTAAAATTGACCAGATAATGAAATATGAAATGCTTCTCAGCAAATGCAGAATAACTGAAATCGTAGCAACCACTCTCTTGAACCAGAGCACAATAAATTAGAAATCAAGACAAAGAAATTTGCTCAAAACCATACAATTACATGGAAATTGAATAACATATTCCTGAATTACTTTTTTGGTAAATAATGAAAGTAAGGCAGAAATCAAGAATTTCTCTGAACCTTATGGGGACAAAGATACAATATACCACAATCTCTGGGACACAGCTAAATCAGTGTTAACAGGGAAATTTATAGCACTAAATGGCCACATAAAAAAGTTAGAAAGATGTTAATTTGACAACCTAGTGTCACAACTAAAAGAATTAGAGAACCAAGAATAAATTGACCATAAATCAAGCAGAAGACAAGAAGTAACCAAAATCAGAGTTGAACTGAGGGAGAACTGAACCATTCAAAAGAGCAATGAATCCAGGAGTTGTTATTTTTTTAATTAGTGAAATAGATAGATTAATAAAGAAGAAAAGACTGAAGATCCAAATAAACACAGTTAGAAATGACAAAAGTAATATTACCATTAACCCCACAAATACAAATAACCATCAGAGAATATTATGAACACCTATATGCCCATAAACTAGAAAATGTAGAAGAAATGAATAAATTCCTGGACACATACCTCTTTCCAATACTGAGCCAAGAAGAAATTGAATCCCTGAACAGATAAAAATTATCTCCAAAATTGTATCAGTAATAAACAGCCTACCAACAACAACAACAAAAAGCCCAGGACCAGACAGATTCACAGTTGAAATTCTACCAGATGTACAAAAAAGAGCTGGTACAATTCCTGCTAAAGCTATTTCAAAAAATTTGGGAGAAGGGACTCCTCTTAACTCATTCTATGAGGCCAGCATCATCCTGATACCAAAACTTGGCAGAGACACAACAAAAAAGAAAATGTCATGCCAATATCCTGGATTAACATCAATGCAAAAATACTCAACAAAACATGGGCAAACCCAATCCAGCAGCACATCAAAAAGCATATCTACCACCCTCAAATAGATATTATCCCTGGGATGTAAGTTTGGTTCCACATAAATCAATAAATGTGATTCATCACATAAGCAGAACTAAAGATAAAAAATCACATGATTATCTCGATGGATGCAAAAAAGGCTTTCAACGAAATTCAACACCCCTTCATGTTAAACATTTTCAATAAACTAGGTATTAAAGGAGCATACTTCAAAATAATAAGAGCCATCTATGAAAAAACCACAGCCAACATCATACTGAACGGACAAAAGCTGGAAGCATTCCCCTTAAAAACCAGCACAATACAAGGATGCCCTCTCTCACTACTCCTATTCAACATAGTATTGTAAGTCCTGGCTAGAGCAATCAGGCGAGAGAAAGAAAGAAAGGGCATCCAAATAGGAAGAGAGGAAGTCAAACTATCCCTATTTTCTGATGACATGATCTTATATCTAGAAAACTCCATAGTCTTGGCCCAAAAGCTCTTAAAGCTGATAAACAACTTTAGCAACATCTCAGGATACAAAATTAATGTACAAAACCTGCTAGCATTCCTATACACCAAGAATAGTCAAGCTGAGAGCCAAATCAGGAATGCAATCCCATTTACAATTGCCACAAAAGGATAAAATACCTAGGAATACAGCTAAACAGGTGGGGGTGAAATATCTCTGCAATGAGAACTACAAAACACTGCTCAAATAAATCAGAGATGACAGAAACAAATGGAAAAACATTTCATGCTCATGGATAGAGAGATAAAACATTGTTAAAATGGCCATACTGCCTAAAGAAATTTATAGATTCAATGCTATTCCTATCAAACTACCAATGATAGTTCACTAAAAGCTAGACAAAAAAAAAAATTCATATGGAACCAACAAAGAGCTCAAATAGCCAAAGCAAGCCTAAGCAAAAAGAAAAAGCTGGAGGATCATG
The DNA here is from genome assembly GCF_029289425.2 of Pan paniscus. Taxonomy (NCBI): domain Eukaryota; kingdom Metazoa; phylum Chordata; class Mammalia; order Primates; family Hominidae; genus Pan; species Pan paniscus. The sequence continues at coordinate 173,755,581 of NC_073252.2, read as the reverse complement.
CCACCTGAATTCAAACTATATCACAGGGCTACAGTAACCAAAACGGCATGGTACTTGTATAAAAACAGACACATAGACATACAGACCAATGGAACAGAATAGAGAGCCCATAAATAAGGCTGCACACTTACAACTCTCTGATCCTTGACAAAGTCAATACAAACAAGCAATGGGGAAAGGACTCCCTACTCAATAAGTAGTACTGGGATAACTGGCTAGCCATATGCAAAAGATTGAAATTGGACTCCTTCTTTACACCATTTAAAGAAATTAACTCATGATGGATTAAAGACTTACATGTAAAACCCAAAACTGTGAACATCCTGGAAGACAACCTAGGCAATACCATTGTGGACATAGGAATGGGCAAAGATTTCATGATGAAGATGCTAACAGCAATTGCCATAAAAGCAAAAATAGACAACTGGGATCTAATTAACTAAAGAGCTTCTGCACAGCAACAAAACACAACAAACAAACAAAACAAATATCAACAGGGTAAACAGACAACTTACAGAATGGGAGAAAATTTTTGCAAACTATGCATTTGGCAAAGGTCCAGCATCTATTAATATAGGAAACTTAAACAAATTTACAAGAGAAAAATTAACAACCTCATTAAAAAGTGGCCAAAAGGCATGAACAGACGCTTTTCAAAAAGAGACACACATGTGGCCAACAGTCATATGAAGAAAAGCTAAATATCACTGAATATTAGAGAAATGCAAATTAAAACCACAATGAGATACTATCTCACATGAGTCAGAATGGCTATTACTAAAACGTCAAAAAATAACAGGTGCTGGCAAGGTTGTGGAGAAAAAGGAATGAATATACACTGTTGGCGGAAGTGTAAATTAGTTCGCCCACTGTGGAAGACAGTACGGCAATTCCTCAAACACCTAAAACAGAACTACCATTCAACCCAGCAATTCCCTTACTGGGAATATACCCAAAAGAATATAAATTGTTCAACCATAAAAGTACATGAATCCCTATGTTCATTGCAGCACTATTCCCAATAGCAAAGACACGGACTCAACCTAAATGCCCATCAGTGATAGACTGGATAAATAAAGTGTATTACATATACACCATGGAATACTATGCAGCCAGAAAAAAAGAATGATATCATGTCCTTTGTAGGAACATAGATGGAGCTGGAGGCCATTATCCTTAGCAAACTAATGCAGGAACAGAAAACCAATTACCACATGTTCTCACTTATAAGTGGGAGCTAAATGATAAGAACACATGAACACATAGAGGAGAACAACAGACACTGGAACATTCTTGAGGGTGGAGGGAGGGAAGAGGGAGAGAATCAGGAAAAATAACTAAGGGGGTATTAGCCTTAATACGTGGGTAATAAAATAATCTGTACAACAAACCTTCATGACACACGTTTACCTATATAACAAACCTGCACATGTACCCCTGAACTTAAAGAAAAAATTTAAAAATAGAGTAAAATAAGAACTCTACAATTAAAGGATTCACAATTCAACAGGAGCAATAATCTATTAGGTTGGTGCAAAAGTAATTGTGGTTTTTGCCATTATCTTTAATTAATTTTGCCATTAAAGATAATGGCAAAAACCACAATTACTTTTGCACCAATTTAATAAAAATGGATGTTGGTACAATTATAATGCTGTTGTAATGGATAAGTGACTTTGGGCTGGGACTTGAACTGAAAATAAGAGTGTTCCAGGAATAAGTGCATCTGTATGTATGTGTGTGACATGTGTACACGTGTGTGTCTGCATGTGGGAGTGAGGAACATGGGGAGAGAAGAGAAAGACAGAATGATAGATAGAGAGACGGAGATATTGATTGATTCATGATGATGTTACTAAATCACGTTATGGAAGCCGGAGAATAGAGCAGAAGATGGGGACATGTTGAGTCACAGATAACTTCAGAGGGAGAATATCCACTTGATAGAAGATGGCTTAGCATTCGAGCAAGAAGTTAAGGCTGGGGATATTTGCCCATTTATTTGTTCACTCAATAATTATTATTGGGTGTTAACTGTGCCTCAGGCATTGTAATAGAGATTCTGTTAGGGAAGTAAACACATGGATGAAACAACATGGACTATTTCTTCAGGAAATTTATGGTCCATCGAGGGGGAAGACGTGTAAGCAAACATAATTTAATTATTAAGAGAATTATATTATAACAAACAATTAGATGAAAAAGCAGATATAATTAAAAGGTATGATTTACAATTTAAAAAATTATTGAGGACCCCAAAGAGCTTGGGTTTATTTGGGTAATATTGAAATTTATGGCATTAGAAATTAAAACTAATAATTTAAAAATTTTACTAAATCTCTATAAAAACAACACTAATTAACTCATTGCAAGTAAACGTAAATAACACGTTTTCTAGGAAAAATACCTGTATTTGCCAAAATAAAAAACATTAGTGAGAAGAGCAATGTTATTTAACATTTTTGAAATCTCTCTAATGAATGGCTTAATGGAAAATCACTGCTGAAGTCTCTTATCTGCTCTGCATTCAATCTATGGTGATATCACGCACATGAGCCCTCTAGAAAACTATAGTGAAAGAGTAAGAGAAAAACACAGGCAAATGATGCCTTAGTATTTTTATGTGAAAAAATGTGATGTTATGTAAATGATCTCTGGAAGCCCAGCAATTCGTGGGTCTCACTTTACACACCACTAGTCTACTGTGTAGACTTGTCCTGTCACCACTCTCAACCCAACTCTTCAGCCTGCTCCCAAAAGCATCCATCAAATCCGTGCCCACTTCAAATCGAAGGTCTCAAACACTAGGTGCTCTGTGAACAGAATCAACTGGCAGTAAATCCCTTAATACCAAAAGCTTAGTGTGCTGATTTTCATAGAAAGTGAGGGGCAGAAGAGGCTCTGTCTCACTCTCTAGCTGGGCTTGTGGGAAGAAAAACCACAGAGAGAATTACAAAAAAAAACCCATACCCCTGCAAGAGGAGGAAACACAGACAACAGGCCTACACTTCCCAGGTGCCTGTGACTTACAAATGAAAGTCCAGTGGTGGTGGGGAATGCAGAGTATTATGTCCTTAGCTCTCCTCTGAGAGTTTGAAAAACTCTCAGTGTACATACAGAGGTTAGTTGCATGGTTAAAACAGATAAAATATTATGTTTCCAGATTTCCATTTCATAGAGAAATAAACTCACGTACAATGTAAAATATGGTGACTCTCTGAGCCATAATGTAACTGGACAGGACTAACGTAAATTTTCTAGTCCAAGAGTGAGTGGAGTAGAGCCTCAACCTAGTGAAAATAGAAAGTAGATTAAAATCAGAATTTGAGAGTATTACAGCTAAGTATAATATAAAGTAGGATGCAAGGAGAATTGTGACCTATAAAATGAAAGAGATATTTTGGATGGAGTAGTCAACTATGAGAGACAGACTCCAAGGAGGAGTCCACTGGCACTTCCTTCCTAGTTTAGACCCACTTCTTGGTGAGACTGCAGTCCTTCAATCCATGGGCCAATCCTAACTGGATAATAGTCCACATTATCACCCCAAACTAACTTAGATCTGACTCAGCACAGTCTTAAACCCAATTTTTTCCCTGTAGGCCTAATAATGAGATAATTTATAACTCAAATCTGAAATCTCAAAGGTGATGGCACTTGGACTTAAGTCAATGGAGAACAATAAATGAGCGAGTTTGAGAGTTTGGCTTCAAGCTTTTGCTCAGAGGTAGAGAATCTGTATCTGGTTATTTCTGCTGGGAAAAATATTTCAAGGATTCACTTTGTAAGTAACGAGGATGGCCTCTCTAACTTCTCCACAAATGCCTGGGGAGAGACACACTGAAAAATGTAAAAAGGGTAAAGTCTGGAGATGCCATGGTTGTTTCAGAAAAAAGAAAATGAATTTTAAGCCATAGACATAGGTTTGGGCTCCAGGTTGTCACTTTCTAGTCTTGTGGTGCAAGAAATTTACTTAACTTCTTTGAGCTACAGTATCCTAATTTGTGAAGTGTGAAAAATAGTACCTATTTTACGGAGTTATTTTAAGGATTAAATTAGGAGAGGATGTAAATGTGCTAGGACACAGCTAGTGTATGGTAGGCAATCAATAATCATTATTATGATTATAATTTAATATACACTTTATGTAACTGAGTTTTATTTCTAAAGGGTGGATAAAATACGTATTTTTATAAATAACAGTTTAATAGGGGATAAATAATTTCTTCATTATGAAGTAAAAGCAATTTTTTTGGGAAAAGATAAAATAAGGTTATAGTAATATATTGTTCTGTTTAGTTAGTATTTAATATGTGTGTTTCTCTTCTTAGGCTAATATAAGATATCCCCCCTTTCAGATAATTTAAATAGGAAATCTTGTAACCAGTGTTTTTGAAACAAGGTCTATTTGTACCCAAATTGTCAAGGAGCTTGTTAAAAATTCAGTTTCCTATACCTTCTGAATCGGAACTCTGTGTTGCCCGGTTGTCTAAATTAAAAAACAAAAATCTGACTAAACGCAAACGCTTAAGTCACTCCAATAGAGTGAACAGCTGCTCCTGATTAGCTCAGGACTTTCCTGGTTCCAGTACTGAAAGGCTCACCTCCCTGCTCCTTGGAAATCCCTCAGTCCCGCTAAGAAAATGTGGGTGCCAATAGCAACAGTGGGTAAAATTTTCTCCACTATGTGAGTACATAACATGGCCTCACAGTGTGGTAAGGTACATTTACAACATAATTACAGAGAGCCTCCTGCACATGTTTAATGCCAAAGGAGAAACTTTAAGTGAAGTATATTTCATTACAAATAGAAAAGGAAAATTTACCCGAAGAAAAATCGGATTCACTTAAAGGATCTGCTCAAACCATGATGGTTTGTCACCCAAGTAGCTAGTTACTACAAAACAACATAAAGAAATAAAGAGATTTAAGCCACAATTTCATTAGCATTATATTTTGTAAAAAATCAACACCAATTTGCTTTGCCAATTAACAATTCATTCCTGTGGTTAGGCTGACCTCTGGTGGGAATGTGATTTCAACTACTATTATTTGAGAGCAGATTCTTCAAGTGAATCAGAATTTTCTTTAGGGTTTTAAATCTTCATTTTCTATAAGAAATGAAATATGCTTCACTTAAAGTTTCTCTTTGGCATTAAACATGTGGAGGGGGCTCTCTGCAACGCTGTAGATGTATCTTCTCATGCTGTGGGGCCTACCGGGTATTCATATCGTGGGAAAAATGTTATCCACTGCTGCTATAGGCACCCACATTTTCTTAGTTATTACTAGAGAATATCTTCTTTACATGAAATCCATAACAAGATAGGTAATTTAAAATTTAGTCTCTAAGCACTGGTCTTATTTGGTGTGCCCTTGCCCCTAACATACCTTTCTCCCAGATTTCTATGTGTGTTTTTCTTTTCTTTTTCATTTTTTAAATTTTACTTTAAGTTCTGGGATACATGTGCAGAACGTGCAGGTTTGTTACCAAGGTAGACATGTGCCATGGTGGTTTGCTGCACCTATCAACCCATCATCTAGGTTTTAAGCCCCACATACATGCATGCATTAGATATTTGTCCTAATGCTCTCCCTTCCCTTACCCCCACAACCCACGACAGGCCCCCGTGTGTGATGTTCCCCTCCCTGTGTCTATGTGTTCTCATTGTTCAACTCCCACTTATGAGTGAGAATGTGCAGTGTTTGGTTTTCTGTTCTTGTGTTAGTTTGCTGAGAAGGATGGCTTCCAGCTTCATCCATGTTTCTGCAAAGGACATGATCTCATTCTTTTTTATGGCTGCGTAGTATTCCATGGTGTACATGTACCACATTTTCTTTATCCAGTCTATCACTGATGAGCATTTAGGCTGGTCCAAGTCTTTGCTGCTATAAATAGTGTTGCAATAAACATACATGTACATGTGTCTTTATAGTAGAATGATTTATAATCCTTTGGGTATATACTCAGAAAGGGGTTTGCTGGGTCAAATGGTATTTCTGGTTCTAGATCCTTGAGGAATCGCCACGCTGTCTTCCACAATGGTTGAACCAATTTACACTCCCACTCCCACCAACAGTGTGAAAGTGTTCCTATTTCTCTACAGCCTCGCTAGCATCTGTTGTTTCCTGACTTTTTAATAATTGCCATTCTAACTGGTGTGAGATGGTATCTCATTGTGGTTTTGATTTGCATTTCTCTAATGACCAGTGATGATGAGCTTTTTTTTTAATGTTTGTTGGCTGCATAAATGTCTTCTTTTGAGAAGTGTCTGTTCATATCCTTCACCCACTTTTTAATGGGTTTTTTTTTCTTGTAAATTTGTTTAAGTTACTTGTAGATTCTGGATATTAGCCCTTTGTCAGATGGATAGATTGCAAAAATTTTCTCCCATTCTGTAGGTTGCCTGTTTACTCTGATGATAGTTTTTTTTTTTTTGCTGTGTGGAAGCTCATGTGTTTTTCTTTTGCTTCCTTCAGGTCTCTGATGAAATGTTGTCTTATCAAAGAGATGTTCCTGACCACACTATATGGAATAGCAACTCTTTCCCTGCTACTTTCTATTGTTTTTATCCTGTTTTAGTTCTCTTTTGCAGCAGTCAACAACACTTGATATATATCTGTTTACCTATCTTCCTATCATATCACATCTATCTATCTATCTATCTATCTATCTATCTATCTATCATCTAACTATCCATTCCTCCACCCATTCATCTAATCTGTTATTTGTCTATCCATCTCATCTATTATCTATGTGTCTATCCACCCACCCATCTATCCATCCATCTAATCTGTTACCTAACTGTCCATCTATCCAATCTATATTATTAATCTGTCAATATATCTAACCTATTATTCTATCCATTCATGTAATCTATTATCTTTGTATCTATCTATCCACCCACCCATCTATCCATCCATCTAATCTGTTACCTAACTGTCCATCTATCCAATCTATATTATTCATCTGTCAATATATCTAACCTATTATTCTATCCATTCATGTAATCTATTATCTTTGTATCTATCTATCCACCCACCCATCCATCTAATCTATTAGCTAACTATCCTTCTATCAAATCTAATCTGTATCTATCCATCCACCTAATCTATTTTCTTTTTCTTTCTTCCTTTCTTTTCTATTATCTATCTATCTATCCATCTATCTATCATCTATCTATTCATCCATCCATCCATCCATGCATCCATCCATCCATCCATCCAATCTAGTATCTCTCTATCCATCCATCTAATCTGTTTTCTATCATCATCCATTTCTCTCCTATTTCTCTTTCATTTATCTATCTTCTATCTATCTACCTATCTCATCTGTCTATTTCTCACTATTCCTACTAGAATATAAAGGCAGGGACTTTGTTTATATTGTTTACTGTTATATCCACAGCATTTAGGACTGGATTTCTAGTATGTACTTATTGATGCACAAGACATATTTATTAAATGAATGAATGTCCTTTTTAAATTAACATAATACCCATAATATCCAATCTCTGAAAGACAAAGAGCAGCCAAATACAATACTTGAGTCCTTGCAAAGAAATTTTTAGTTAAAAGAAATCACACTACAGACAGTCCTTTCACAAGTAAATGACCCAGTTACCTAATTTCATGAAGTAGAAATAGAGTAGTAATAACATGTGTCATTCACAGGCCTGGGCAAGCGAGCAGCAATGCTGGTTGTGATGATTGTATAAGGCCCCGGGCACGAGGGAGGATGTGTTAAAGTATCTCTCCAGAGTAGCCTCAGGCTGCATATAAATTGGGTTGAACAGGGAATCAGGAGATCAGGGCTACAGAAGCTGCATTAATCTTCAGGTTGACTGGATGACATAAACAGGAAAAAAGGATATAAGGTGAGTGTCAGGAAGATTAGAAACTACTCAGAATACCAAGTGCTGTGTTGGTTTGGACAAATTAGAGAAGCACTTCTGTAGTAGAAGTTGCTTAAGGACTTATTAGCAATGTTAATGTGACCAAGCTACCTCTTGCTTCATAATTACACTTCATAAATAGATGAGAATTTAATCCATTGTAAAGTCATACATCCCATGGTAAGCACTTAGTATGTGTTAACGGTGGTTTGTTTTTTTTATTGCCGTTTTTGTTTGTTTGTTTGTTTTTGTGAGACAGGTTCTTGCTCTGTTGCCCAGACCGCAGTGCAGTGGTGCAAGCAATGCTCACTGCAGCCTCGACCTATTAAGCCTAAGCGATCCTCCCACCTCAGCCTCCCCAAGTAGCTGGGACCACAGGTGTGCACCACCAAGCCCAGCAAACTTTTTATTTTTATTTTTATTTTGTAGTTATGGGGTTATCCTATGTTGCCCAGGCTGGTGTCAATATCCTGGGCTCAAGTAATCCCCCCGGCTTGGCCTCCCAAAGTGCTGGGGTTACAGGCATGAGTCACTGTGCCCAGCCTTGTTTTTGTTGTTGTTGTTGCATACAAATGGTCCTGTTACATTAAAATATCACATATGATTGGTATAATTCATGATGTCAGAGCTTTAGTTAAAAATGAATCCATTCTGTATGTGCCTCACTGCACTTTCTAAATAAAACCTCCACTCTAAACATTCGGAACACTAACTTAGTCATTCTCATTCTTCTCTGATGTTTCTATATCCCATTTTTGTCCACTACCTTACAATTGCCAGATAAACAAAGACCAGCATGGGATAAAAATGATTCCCCAACAACTTCAGGACACTATAAGATTCCTAGATTGGTTTCATTTATTAATTGAATATAGTATTAGTTATGTTATGAGATATACAGACTTTATCATTTTACTACCTGTCACTGATTTCTTTAAAAAGAATAGGGAATCGATGTGTATTTTTTTATCTTTCAATTATTAAAAATCAAAACACCATCATAAAATTAGCTAGATGTTTTTCTTACCTCATAATCTACAGATATATTTTTTGCCATTTGAATGAAAGTTAATAGAATATTCTCTATACTACTCATCACCAATTACGTTGATTACTTAGTTTTAAAGTGACATAGAAAACTGCTTTTCAGTCCATCAATACTTTATCATTTCTTTATGCTGCGCTAATCACAGTAACATAAACTGTATCTACAGCTAAGACTGTAGCCAAGAATCAGAAAATAATACTATAAATGATTCTGTGTCATCTGCAGTTATAAGCACTAGAACTAGCACAATTTTATTTTGAATCAAAGGACTACAGACCAGCTTTAGAGCATACTAATTCTTCATTGTCAGCAATTCTAACGATCATGTGAATTACCAAATTCTGGCTCATTTGAAGTACTCAGAAAAAGGGAAGGCTGAAAGAATCAATAAATTGAACATCATAGGTAAGAAAAATCCTAGGAACTAAACCTCCTCTGTTCCTGAAGAGAACAAGAAATAATATTCATGAATGGCCCTACATCTGGTATTAAATCAAATAATGCCTTTGGAGATATTTTAAGCAGCAATTGCTAAAACTTATTTTGATGAACCAAGTATCAATTACCTTGAATATCAGTTTAAAAAGAAAAATCTCATGTATCAATAAAGATATGTAAATGAAGCAATATTTCTTTTTTCATAATTAAAAAAGTTTATATACATATTTGTATTTGATATGTTTCAGGCATACATTTTACCTCAATCAATTGGAAAGTTCATTAAGAGCAAGATGAATATTCATCTTTTTTGTACTGTTAGGGCTCTGAATGCAGCTGTGTTCATGAAACAGAGTTTTTGCTGTTGTTGTTATTTTTCTTCTCTAAATCAAGGTGCCCCATAATTTCAGGGCAGTAAAATATTCTTCTCTCATTTATCCATTGACATTAAGTCAATATTACAGCTTTTTAGTAGCCTAAAAAATTACAAGCACATATATTTTGCTATTCAAAACATGGTTACCTCAGATAGGTTAATAATACTATCCTTCTATATTGCAGCTATTTGCCACTTACCCATTTCAAAAACTACCAGGTGCTTAGACATGAGGACATGCAAACAGAATTTAGAGTAATACATATCACAGGCTTCCAACATTGCACAAAAATAACTATTTTCTTGTTAATATTCTTTGATTAAATGGAAATGACCTATAAAATTTTGGATTTTTGACTGAAAATATATTTGGCAAGATCATAACAACGGATAGTATTTGAAAGTGACAAAAAATCATGCTTCATTCTTTTTTCAGCTTTTACTTTGACATAATTTCAGACTGATGGGAAGATGGTAAGAATATGAAACAAACCTTCTAGATTCCCTAAATGTTAACATTTGCTGCCTTTGTTTTGCTTTACTGCTCTTTCTCTCTTTTATGTATGTATATATGTAATATTACACACATACATATAACACACACACAGTACAATTTTCCCTTTACATACTCTTTTGTCTTTGAAATTAAGTAGCAGACTTGATGATCCTTTACTCCTAAATATTTTAGTGAATATTTTCTAAAATCAAAGACATTTTGTCATAGAACTAAAGTATAATTATCAAGCCAGGTGCAGTGGTATGTGCCTGGAGTCACAGCTACTCAGGAAGCTGAGGCAGGAACATCCTTTGAGCCCAGGGGTTCCAATACAAGCTGGGCAACATTAGTGAGACCCCTATTTCCAAAAAATGAATAAATAAGTAAAATAAATTAGAATGATCAAAATCAGGAAAATAACATTGATATTATTATCTCATCTAAAGACATTCCCATTTTGCCAATTGTCCCAATAATGTCCTTTGTAGGAAAAGAAATTGTTGGATCATAAGTGGTTCTCAGTTGCACGTCTTTTTGGTTTGCTAGAGTATGCAACATTCCCCAGGGTTTTTTGTTGGTTTGTTTTCATAATCTTTATACTTTTGAAGAATATACAGTAGGCAAGCTAGTTCAGAGAACGTCCTTAAACATGCTTTCTGAGGCACTTCAACATGACTAGATTCAACTCATGGATTTTTGGCAGGAACATTGCAGAAGCATGTTGTGTTTCCCATGCTTCGCATCAGGAGGTGCATAATGTCGGATTGTCCAATTGCCAGTGATATTAACTTTGATCACTTCATTAATTTGGTGTCCTTCTTTGTCCCCATGTAAAGTTGTATTGTTTCTTTTGTAATTAATGAGTGCATTCTGAGAGATCATTTGAAACTAAAGTACATAAATATTCTATTACTCATCTGACTTTCATCCAGTTAGTTTTAGCATATGCTGATGATTCTTTTGGAATCAATTATTACTGTGATGGTTGCCAAATTATAATGATATAATTTCATAATAGTTCTGCTTTAATCAGAAATAAGATATATTCTATAATTGTTTTTATCTTTCCCTAGTTTAATTATTTTCTTAATGGATTTTTATGTTCTCATTTTTTTCTCCACTGCTAGTTTTATCTAAAAGTTCTCTAAAATTTGCATAGATAATTTGGTAAAAAGCTACTGATTTTATAGTTCATTTCCATCTTATAGTAAGCAATTATTTGCATTAGTCATATATTTAAAAATAATTTTAAATGTGCTGAATATTTTAAGAGTGTGACTCTTTTCTTTATATGGAATGGGATATTCCTAAGACAGATGAATGTTTTTCCATTTGCTGACTTGGGGTTAGATTTCTTTACTAAAGCTTAAATTCGCCATGTCTGGGTCAGTTTTTTGGCAGTACCCTGATATTAGCAGCAAAGATTAGGAGCTGTAGACATTTTTTTTTAAATCACAAATTATGTTTATTTTAATTTATCTTTGTTCCTAACTATATGGCACCATATAGTTGGTATTACACAATACAGCGAAGAGTTTTCTATAACTTTTGCATTATGAATCTTAGCTTAAGGAAAATGTCACTTTAGTGACAACACTACTGTGAGAAAAATTAAAAAATTATATGATTGGGTAGTCTTGATACTGGCAGTTTTATAATTTACCAGCCTGAGTAGATATGTAAATCAACATACTTGTATTCTAGGGGGTTTTCTTAATTGCTAAATTGTAGTGGCCCAGTTAAAAGGAATGAAGAAGGTCTTCATCTTTTAAAAATGATATATATTGATGATAATACAAAAAATTTTAAAAATTATCTGGGTCACGTGGCTCAGACCTGTAATCCCAGCACTTTGGGAAGCCAAGGCAGGAGGATTGCTTGAGTCCAGGAGTTTGAGACTAATCTGGGCAATATAGTGAGACCCTATCTCTCTCTCTCTAAAAAGAAATCACTGAGCATGATGGCATATGCCTGTAGTTCCGGCTACATAAGAGGTTGAGGTGGGAAGACTGCTTGAACCCTGGAGGTCAAGCCTGCAGTGAGCTGTGATCACACCACAGTACTCCAGCATGGGTGACAGAATGGGATCTTATCTCAATAATAATAATAATAATAATAATAATAATAAAATAAAACTTATTTTGTGATAAAATTGGAAATAAAATTGAGAAACTCTGGAAGGGCATTTATTGATGGTTTGCTGAGAATCAAGGATAGTGCTGATTTTATTATTAACTCTATCTTTAAACAATGCCCATATGAGGGCTTGATTAATGCTTTCTTATCTGTCCTTTTAGACCTATAATTTGTTGTTGTAGTTCTGGACCTATACTTTGTTATTACCGTAAATGTGCTCTTCATATTTGCTCACTGGGATAATTTATAATACCATATACATACATTCCATGGTGTTTGATAATTCAAATTTAACTTACTTTTTTGTTTGTCTCTTCTTATTTTGCTTTTCAAAGCTTAAGGAAATAAGTTTATTGAAAGAATGTTAACATTGGTTTTTATCCAAGATGAGATTGAATGACACCACAATGAAGTAACAGAATTTGTAGCAAAGAGGGCAAATCATAATGTTGTGAAGAGAGAAATCATGTATACACACCTCTCCCTTGCTTTATAGCTTTATCTTTTATTAACCTTTATAATTACCCCATCCCATCTATTCTCACCTCCACATTTGCTCTATTCTCATTCTTTTTCCCAGTCTCTAACCATTCTTGACCTGATCTTTTTGTAGTTTAACTAGAACTAGTTTTTCCCCTATTTATTAAAAATTGTGGTAAAATACACATAACATAAAATTGTGGTAAAATACAGATAAACATAAAATTTACCATATTACCCATTTTTAGGTGTGCAATTCAGCGGTTTTAAATACATTTATAACATTGTGTAACCATTGCCATCATCCATCTCCAGAACTCTTTTAAACTTGTAAAAATGAAACTCTATACACATTAAACTATAA